>NC_134358.1:462660164-462810164 GCF_048569485.1 Anomaloglossus baeobatrachus
GAAACAGACCTCAGCAGACAAACCTTTAGAAAGAAAAAATCTTAGTTGATTATGTGCAGGTAAAATCTCTTTTCTGCTATTCCCATTGCAAGAAAAAAAAAAAAAACACATCCTTTTTTTTTATTATTATTGCGATCACTCTTGAGTATTGAACTGATTTCTAATGGGGTATGCAAATAGTGGTCTCTTTATTTAGTCTTTTGAATATTCTTTCATTAATATTTTCCATAATTAATGCACTCTTTTGATCATAATTTTTAGGTAAATGACTGAACTAGTTGAGTGTCTTTTTTTATATTAATGACTCAAAGTATAAAAGGTGTACATTTTATTTATTATATTTATTTATCTGTTTATTTTCCCTGCAAGAAAACAGCATAAAACATGTAATAAGCTGGGACATAATTAACCAAATCACAGATTTACTGCTAAGTGTATCCTGTAAACACTAAATTTAGAATTGGTCATACATTTTTTTTTTTTTTTTTACTCTGTTTTTACTTTTATATTAAAAGGGGCATAATTATTCTTAATTTTATGTTTGGAAACCTTTCCCACCTGTTCTGTTATCTGCAGCCCTTAGCTCTTGGGGGTCTGCATGTAGCTATTATTGCTGATACTCTTATTTGCCCGGATTCATTCTAGCCTTTTTATACAGTCCTGTTTTGTCTTTAAAATATGGCGTTGAGAAGTGAAGTCGTGGTAATTACTGAGGTGATTGTATGGGTTATTTATAGGGTTCATGGTCTGGGTTCATTAATAATGAATGATTAGATTAAATATACTTCCCTCCAGGGATTATTTTTTTCTCGTCATTACATATTGTTCAAACCCTACTATCTCATTTTTGTTGCATTTCCATTCCGGGATCATTTGTCACCAAATAGGAGCTGAGCTGTTCTGCTCCTTTGTAACCTCCATATATGTATACTCGCACCCCTTCTACATTGGTGAGACATTTAGTAATTAGGGTGATCGAATACCTCAAATATTCGGCTTCGCGAACATTTTCCGACTAGGTCGCCGCTATTTGACTATTCGCCAATATTCGATGCGCAACGTAAGTCTATGAGAAACCCAAATAACTATTTGGGCTTCCCATAGACTTCCATTGCGCATCAATCAGCGGCGACCTCTTAGGAAAATACTCGCGAAGTCGAATATTTAAGGTATTTGATCATCCCTATTAGTAATCCATCTCGTTCTCCCCATCTCTTCATATAATCATCCATACGTTCACTTGAGGATCAGGTTTCTCTTAACTTGAAGCCAACATCTCTGCACAGAGATTGTCTTCAATAAGGGCAGCCTTGATTTTCACTATAACCTATATACTAGGGCCAATGCCATATGAAGGTGTGTTAGTAAGTTATGGAGGGAGAGAAAACTGTGGAAAGTAGAAACTCCATGAGAAGTCCTAGCTGCCCAGTGCTACAAGGCAACGGTCCGACCTACTGAGCCACCGGGTACCGGAACTTGTTACCCGTACCCACATAGGCATTCTCTGTTATGGCAACATCTAAGTAGCTGTATACTATAAGTTATATGTAAGCACAGGGGAAAATATTCTCAGTCACTTGAAATGTTTCTGTCTACTTCCTAAGCCTCATTTTATAACATTAATTAAAATAATGTTTGCTTTGGCATTTTACAATTATAGTCTACTTGTTTCCATCAGCAGTGTAATTAATGCTTGATCGTTATTTATGTTCGTGAGGGCGAGTGTATATTTAGGTGAACTCCATTGAACAATTCATCCTCCATCAAGGGGTAACATTTTCCTTCTGTATGGGCTGTAGGTATTTTAGACTTTTCTTTTTCTTCTTTTACACTTTTTCTTCTTTTACAGCTTTTGTTTTATTTTATTTGAGTATTTTGTGTACTTTGTAGTGTGTGTACATATGTATGAAGAAGGGGAAGGAGAGAGAAAAAAAAAAAAGGAGCAGCACACTAATGAAATATCTAATGGTACAAGTCCCCCTGGACAGCATCCAATAGTCCCACAAACCGTAATCAAGAAACGTATTTATTTAATTTTTTTGGCTTGAGGAAGGTTCATTAGAACCGAAACGTTGCCACATCGGATGAAGTAATAAATAGGTCCCCCTTTTTGCATCGTCTTATAAAGTGCTGCCTTCTTGAGTATAAAATGATCTATATTTTCACATTCTCCCCCCCCCCCTCCCAAAAAAAAAAACAAACGTACAGCTTGCAGGCGGTATAAAAATAATTAAATATATATTTTTCTCTGCCGCCTGTAAACTGTGTATTATATATTTTATTTTTTTGGGGGGGGATATTATTTTCACCCCCCCTCAAAAAAAATTGTACAGTTTACAGACAGGAATTATTATATATATATATATATATAATATATATATAAATATTTTTTTTTTATACCGTCTGTAGACATTACATATTTTTTATGTGTGTGTGTGTATATATATATATATATATATATATATATATATATATATATATATATATATATATATATATATATATATATATATATATATATATATATATACATATAATTATTAATGTGTGTGTATGTGCAAGGACAGAGATATTATATATTATATAATATCGCTAATATTATGTATGTAAAGGAGAAGGGGAAAAAAATAATACAAATATATATTATCTATATATATATATATATATATATATATATATATATATATATATATAATATTTTAATTAATCTAATACCATACTTATTTTTTTTAAATTAAAATCAAATTAGGACTTCTAAAAATGATAAAAAAAATAAATATTATATATAATATTTTATTTTTTTTCTTCCCTTTTAACTCCTCACTACACCGTTTTTAGAAGTCCTACATCTCTCTGATGTGATTATTTTCACCCCCCCCCCCCCCAAAGAAAAATATTTACAGTTTCCAGGTGGTGGAAGAAAGCTTTTTGAACTGGTTGTTGTTAGTGTGTGTGTTTTTGTTGTTGTTTGTTTTCCTATTAAAATCCAATCCAGTTTTGAGGTCACTCCAGAGAGGGCAATCTAAAGTGCTGTCCATAAATGTACAGAAGCCCTGTGTCGTAAGACAACCCACTGATCGTTAGCGTTCTTAATACTCTTACTGTATGGCTAAATGATCAGATGTTGTGGTGCCCGGCCACATTGCACTTTTTGAGCCTCTTCTGGCCTATCCAACATTGGCCCAATTTAGCCAGCGCCAGAGTATGCGCTCCACACACATGGCATGAAGGTTAGGAAGGTGAAATCACCATAGTGTGTCCTGAGAATACAGAGCTGTCATGCTTTGTGTGTAATATCCATAAGCCACATAGTTTGCATACATTTATGGGAAGATCTACATATGCGTTCGTTTATGGGCAATATTTTTCAGTGTATTGCCCCGAGCTGTCGCAAGGTAGTAAAGTTTTTGTTTTTTCACATCCATATAACTTCCCAGCATGAATTATTATTACGTGTACATAGTAGAAATTTGTAGCCACACAGATGGGTAAGGTATGGACGTCTGTGATCCAGGAGAAATATTGCTTTTTGTAATGTCCAGATTCCACTGTTTAAACAGTTTTGACATCTGTCTTACAATGTTTTGGAAGGGAAGAAGTCTTTGCTAAGAACCATTTTGCAAAGTGTTCTCCATTTCAGCCTTTCTTTACCTGTATTATGAAAGCAGATGGTCTGCATGTCTCCTGAATATTTATAACTATCGAAAACAATCTCTCGCTATTCACCCTTAGGCTTATGAGATGTCAGGACTGTTCTGGTTGGGAAAAAATCATCTTGGGTGTTTACAGAGCGAGGATTACATTAAGCTGAAATGACTATACATTTTGGAGTTTAATATTTGTCCATCAGCTGTTTAATCGTATTTAGATAATTGTGTAAATAAGTTGTTTCAGTCGTTGCCCTCTCTACTTTATAGAGCTTGAAAGCTTTAAACACTGGTAAACCGGATTTGTCAATATTTTCTTTTTGTTTTTCTTATTTATTTATTTTTGCCTTCTGAGCAGAATAATAAGAACCACAAGATTTTTTTTTTTCTGTTTGTGAGGTATTAGATTTGTTTTATTGCAGACTGCTCCATCCATACATTAAACAGTTCAGGTTAAATATTGGGAAAAACAATTCAAAGTTCCTTTATTAAAGTAGTTTTTGTTTGGAGTGATCAGAAGTTGGGCTAGAAGGACCCTGGGTGGACCCTGGGTGGACCATGGGTGGACCATGGGTGGACCATGGCTTGTGGGCACATGCACCCTGGTTGTTGAGGCAGCGTCCTCTCCGTTGGGTACGCTGACTGAATGTGGTAACGAGCCCTTACTTGGGCTACTGAAAACCCTATATAAGATCTAATTAGTTTTTAAGTCTTTTATTCCTCTTTGCAGAATTTAACTGAAACACATGAATGTTGCCTTTTTCTATCTATAAAAATGTTTTTAGCAAAATTGTCCTATATCATCATTTAGGACTCAGATCAAATTTCAGGTTGGACACTACTAGTCCATGGAGCCTTTTAGAATCCACCAAGCGGAAGCAGGACCCCCATTTGATTTTTTTTTTTTTAAATCATTATGAAATATGTATATATATATATATATATATATATATATATTTCATATTTTCTTTAAAAAAAAAAAAAAAATATATATATATACACAAACATATATATATCATATATAATGTATGTGTGTTTGTGTATATATATATATATATATATATATATATATATATATACAAACATATATATATCATATATAATGTATGTGTGTGTGTGTGTGTGTGTATATATATATATATATATATATATATATATATATATATATATATATATATATATATATATTTTTTTTTTTTTAATAGAAATAAAAATTCCAGCAAGCAGAACGTTTGGTCTTCCATTCTTAAAAAAATAAATAAATATACAGTGGAACCTTGGATTATGAGCATAATTGTTCCGGGAGTGCGCTCTTAAACCAAGTTACTCTTATATCAAAGCGAATTTTCCCATAGTAATAATTGAAACACAGACAATTCGTTCCACAACCCAAAAATATTTGCTGTATTTATACAAACTTATTACAGTAATATAAAATAATGTACTGTATTCATATAAAATTATTACAGTACACTAATACAAAATACAGGACAGTAAAAAAAGCATAAAAACAAATTAAACTGCACTTTAGCTTACAATAGAAGTGTTGGTGCAGGAGGTACAGTATAAGCAATGTGCTATACTGGTTATCAATAAGAAAGTACAATACTATATCCACAAATGTAAATTGATAGACATGCTATATAGTATATACTGTACTGTACAATAGAATACAGTATACAGTACATATGTACAGAGGGTTACCTCCAGAGCGGGTCAGAGTGCGGTGAATGGACAGAACCGGAAGTGTGCACGGTGAGTATTTGCTCTTATTGCAAAGCATCGCTCTTAAACCAAGTTATAAATTTGGTAAAAAGCTTTGCTTGTCTTGCAAAACGCTCTCAAACCAAGTTACTCTTAAACCAAGGTTCTACTGTATAAATAAAAAAAAACCACAACGTCATATAATAATCAATGGAGCTGCTCTGCTTCTGATGCAGCCAATCACTTTCTCCGTTTACACGTGTGAACAGAGACATATTTCTTTTAGTTGTGACTGGTACAAAACTACATTTTCTTCAGATTACATATTACAGTTCCTCCTTCATGGTCCTGTGACCTTTTCTAGAATTATCCGGCTGAGTAGGCCTTGACCATTGACACATGTTTTCTAGGACATGGTGACATTATTGCACATTGCTTATCATGCGGTTCCCCTTAATAGGAAAACATATATATATATATATATATATATATATATAGCAAAAAAAAATTAATGTAAAAATTTTACTATATTTTAACTTAGACTGGCAGTTGCACAGTAATGACATGTAGATTTTTCAATGTAATGGTGTCTTTGCTGCAAATTCTTTAATTTGTAACTGCAGCCCTATAGCTCTGAACTTTAGCCACTTCTTGATATTATATATTATAATATAACATGTATATTTTTTAATAACACATCACATGGAATGTAATTTGTGTTTTGTGTGGGTTTCTTTTTTTTTTTTTCTAATTTTGCACAATAGGTGAAACAATTGTACTCTAGATGACATATAATTGTCTTTTTTTTCATAAGGATTTTTTTTTTTCTGCTTCTTGACCTCTTTTATACTTGAAGTCATCTTGCACTATTATATGTATTTTTCTTTTCCTCCTGTAGAGTATGATTTCTTCCATTGTGAACAGCACTTACTATGCAAATGTCTCAGCAGCAAAATGTCAAGAATTTGGAAGGTGGTATAAACATTTCAAGAAGACAAGAGATATGATGGGTATGTACCGAAACGCGCGTAGACAGGATCTTTGTTTGTTTTATAAGATATTGCTGTTTTAGTGGAGGGCAGTTATGAGGGTCTGTTATGAAGTATTGAGCATTTGTGTGTGCTGAGTACATAATCAGAAGTGTGGAACATCCTAAGACTTGTATTTAATGCCCCGTGAGGTTATGTTCACACAATGTGTTTTTGCCGCAAAACAACGCAGCCTTTTACTATACCAGCAATGTGAATGAGATTTCTGCACATAATGCCCTTTTTTTTTTTTTTTCTGCCAATGCTCTGGGTTTTTTTTTTTTTTTTTTAGCAGATTTTTCTGCCACAAATACTTAATGTGTGAACATGGCCTTAGGCTGTGACCCATGTTACACTCCGGGGAGAATGATCATCAACATGCAACTCCTGTTCTGTTCTGTCCTTATCTTGTAGATGGTTGACTGGAGTTTGGCCTTTATTTAATGCATCTTTTCCCAACTGTCCTTTATGACACACTGGGAAAACTGTTTATGTCCTTATTGTTTTGCTGGAAATATGTACAGTAGTTTATAGAACACATTTGTCGCTGTAGCCTGGCTTTGGACATACGTTGTGGTGTGTAAATTATAGTCCTCTTTGTTTAAGCTTTCTCATTACTACGTTTCTTTTCCAGTTGATTTGGCAAAAAGAAAAGTATTGAAATCCTAGTAGTGTCAAGGAAATAAACCATAAGACCATTAGGGAATTTACTTGTCCTTACTGTTGGCTTAAACTAGAGGTTAACCAGTTTCTTCAGGGCAAATACTCCCCAGATATACTGGAAATGGCTCATTTCCAGTTTGATTTAGGATATTTTGCATCAATATCTTTCAATTTGGGTTATGTCATTCAAAGATATACAGTATATTTCCTAAACTATACAATGTATTAAGGATAGATAATGATGTATACTATAAACTTCACTATGGGACACATTTTATTGGTGTCTTCAGCTGTAACCCCCCCCCCCCCCCACACACACACTCTTCAGACAACTGTCGGCTAAATGATTGCCGGCTGGTGGTCTGGCTGGCAGCTATGTCTCCCTTCTCTCACATACACAGGAGCACCTGCTCTGCTGAGCACTCCTGTCTTCTCTATGGGAGATCTGTGCCCAACATATCTGGTGGTGGTTGATCACTTAGATAACAAAAGGATCAGCAGTATGAAAACGGACATGCTCGGATTCACTCTCCCATAGAATCGTCTGTCCAGGTCCACTACTGCTCCATTGCTCTATCTTTAGGATAGGTCATCAATGTCTGATCAACCGGTGTCCAACACCCCTCATCCCTGCTGATCAGCTGTTGTCGGTGGCTGCGGCAGCAGCAGTGGGACGGAAATGCTCAGGTTCGGAGCTGCCTTGTCTTCTGATGGCGGGTCACAGCCGGGCACTGCTCATCCACCTCCCATTCAAATCAATAGGAGGCAAATGGGCAGTACCCGTCCACCGCTATCAGAAGATCGGCAGCTCCAGAACTGAGCATTTCTGGCTGCTTGCTGCTGCCATTGAAAACAGCTGATTGGCATGGGTGCAGAGTGTTGGACCTTGGCTGATCAGACATTGAAGACCTATCGATGTAAATGTAGTGGACAACCTCTTTACACTGTCCACCGAACCCGTCAATATCATCAGGTTTAGCTGGCGTTAGTCTAATGTGTATGGAAGGTCTTTAAGCCTTCTTACCTGTCAAGTCTTGGTAGTAGTTAAATGCACAAGAAACCCCCATTATAGTTAGAGAAAAAGGGAGTTTGGGGCTCAGGAAGCCATAAACTGTTGTGTTGGTGTATGGTCTATTTTTTCCTCTCTTGAATGATGCTGAGATATGCACCACAAGAAGGGCTCCACCACCAGCCCAGTGGTTTGGATATGGTGGGGTTTGTTGCTACCGAGTCCAATATCTGGCAATAGATGCTAACTGGAAATATTCTTTAGTAGCTTGTGTTATCTGATAATAATACATATGTTATATTTATATTCTGGCATTTGAAAAAGTTTGTGAACATGACCTCCAAAGGTTGCCTTGATTTATGTAATATTTGACACTTCTTTGCTGCCCGGATAAGATCTTCTCCCGATCATGATGTGTTGGGCTCTTCGTAGGAATCCACTGTGGTCATATACATCACCCTCCAAGTAATGTGACTCTTACAGACATTACTGTCATATTTAGTACAGTAGTGTGTATGCTTCATGTGGGCTTCGCTGCATGTATGAGTGCGAGGACATTGAGAGATCTATTTATTTAGTTTATTAAGGGTTGAACTTTGCTTCCAATACTATCCCAAAGCAGAATCCGGCAGATATGCTGCTCAATGCCAAAGTCTATTTTGAAAGCGGCTCATCAGTTATTTGAACTTTTCAGATACAAGGTCAGAGCTGTATTAATTCAATGACCCCCCGGCTATTAAATAAAAAAAAAATAAAAAATTATATATATATATCCCAAAGTGATACATGCCAAATTTTAAGTGCTATTCTTAGCCAATATAATGCAGTGTAATATGTTGATCATGGCCAGAGTCAGATGCCACCAGGAGGACTTGGGTATCATTTGTTCTATAATTATCCAATAGCCTTGGTATAGTTTTACAATGCTACTCCTGCTTTACTATATGAGGAGAATGGTATTTATTACTGTGTATCCGAAGCGTGAGGAGGAGGCCGAACTGAAGCTGATTATGTAGTAGCAGATTTATCGACCTTGCATCTTTTTTTTTTTTTTGTTCTATCTCAATTCCATTTATCGGCCATATGTTATTTAAAAAAAAAAACTAAAAAAAAAAATCACTATATATGAATACGTACTAGAGGATTATATTTATGTGTGTGTGTGTGTGTGTGTGTGTGTAATTATATTGCGTTCTTATACCCACAGCAGTATACAGTGCCTACAAGTAGTATTCAACCCCCTGCAGATTTAGCAGGTTTGATAAGATGCAAATAAGTTAGAGTCTGCAAACTTCAAACAAGAGCAGGATTTATTAACAGATGCATAAATCTTACAAACCAACAAGTTATGTTGCTCAGTTAAATTTTAATGAATTTTCAACATAAAAGTGTGGGTCAATTATTATTCAACCCTTAGGTTTAATATTTTGTGGAATAACCCTTGTTTGCAATTACAGCTAATAATAGTCTTTTATAAGACCTGATCAGGCCAGCACAGGTCTCTGGAGTTATCTTGGCCCACTCCTCCATGCAGATCTTCTCCAAGTTATCTAGGTTCTTTGGGTGTCTCATGTGGACATTAATCTTGAGCTCCTTCCACAAGTTTTCAATTGGGTTAAGGTCAGGAGACTGACTAGGCCACTGCAACACCTTGATTTTTTCCCTCTTGAACCAGGCCTTGGTTTTCTTGGCTGTGTGCTTTGGGTCGTTGTCTTGTTTGAAGATGAAATGACAACCCATCTTATGATCCTTGATGGAGGAGCGGAGGTTCTTGGCCAAAATCTCCAGGTAGGCCGTTCTATCCATCTTCCCATGGATGCGGACCAGATGGCCAGGCCCCTTGGCTGAGAAACAGCCCCACAGCATGATGCTGCCACCACCATGCTTGACTGTAGGGATGGTATTCTTGGGGTCGTATGCAGTGCCATCCAGTCTCCAAACGTCACGTGTGTGGTTGGCACCAAAGATCTCGATCTTGGTCTCATCACACCAGAGAACCTTGAACCAGTCTGTCTCAGAGTCCTCCAAGTGATCATGAGCAAACTGTAGACGAGCCTTGACATGACGCTTTGAAAGTAAAGGTACCTTACGGGCTCGTCTGGAACGGAGACCATTGCGGTGGAGTACGTTACTTATGGTATTGACTGAAACCAATGTCCCCACTGCCATGAGATCTTCCCGGAGCTCCTTCCTTGTTGTCCTTGGGTTAGCCTTGACTCTTCGGACAAGCCTGGCCTCAGCACGGGTGGAAACTTTCAAAGGCTGTCCAGGCCGTGGAAGTCTAACAGTAGTTCCATAAGCCTTCCACTTCCGGATGATGCTCCCAACAGTGGAGACAGGTAGGCCCAACTCCTTGGAAAGGGTTTTTTACTCCTTGCCAGCCTTGTAACCCTCCACGATCTTGTCTCTGATGGCCTTGGAATGCTCCTTTGTCTTTCCCATGTTGACCAAGTATGAGTGCTGTTCACAAGTTTGGGGAGGGTCTTAATTAGTCAGAAAAGGCTGGAAAAAGAGATAATTAATCCAAACATGTGAAGCTCATTGTTCTTTGTGCCTGAAATACTTCTTAATATTTTAGGGGAACCAAATAGAATTCTTGTGGTTTGAGGGGTTGAATAATAAATGACCCTCTGAATAAACTTTTCACAATTTAAAAAAAAAAAAATAAAAAAAGAAATAACATTCTTTTTTGCTGCAGTGCATTTCACACTTCCAGGCTGATCTACAGTCCAAATGTCACAATGCCAAGGTAATTCCGAATGTGTAATCCTGCTAAATCTGCAGGGGGTTGAATACTACTTGTAGGCACTGTATATATGTGTGTATATATATATATATATATATATATATATATATATATATATATATATATATATATATATATATATATATATATATATATATATATATATAATTTAGTGCTGGTGGTACAAGAACATTTGGCCTGTACCACATACACTCTACACGAGAATATTCTTTTAAAATAAAGAAGTCAGGAACAAATATGGTGTTGCTATGGTTACAGACTACAAACAAGCCCAGTGTAGTCTGGTCCTGCAGCTAAACTCGCTTTCTTCATTACCAAAATGTGGCCATACACATAAAATTAAAGTAGATGTGCGTGTAAATTTACACGCACATCTACTTTAATTTTATGTGTATGGCCACATTTTGGTAATGAAGAAAGCGAGTTTAGCTGCAGGACCAGACTACACTGGGCTTGTTTGTAGTCTGTAACTATAGCAACACCATATTTGTTCCTGACTTCTTTATTTTAAAAGAATATTCTCGTGTAGAGTGTATGTGGTACAGGCCAAATGTTGTTGTACCTACATCTATATGTATGTGTGTATGTTCTCTTGTATTACTTGTTAATATATGGTTTTCTTTTATTTGTAAATCTATACTTTGTACTCCCCAATTAATATATGTATTGTGATAAAATTATTTTTTATAATTCTAGAAAAAAAAGTGCTGTGGCTTTCATTATTTGTAGGGTGCAGAGTTATTAATATGTAATTTACTTTTCTAGTTGATATGGAAGACCTGTCTGAACTATCTCAACAAAACACAAATCATGTGAACTTTGTCCAGCAGCCTGTACCCGGTAATAGCCCCGAAAAGCCTTCATCCCCAGGACAGCATTCTCTCAGCGGCCAGCCAGCTGTGCGGACGCCTCTCCCCAACCTGCACCCCGGACTTGTATCTACACCGATCAGCCCTCAGTTAGTAAATCAGCAGCTGGTGATGGCCCAGTTATTGAACCAGCAATACGCAGTGAATAGACTATTAGCCCAGCAGTCCTTAAACCAACAGTACTTGAACCACCCTCCTCCCGTCAGTAGATCTATCAACAAGCCGATGGAGCAACAAGTCTCGCCCAACACAGAGGTGTCTTCCGATATCTATCAGTGGGTACGTGACGAATTGAAACGCGCAGGAATCTCGCAGGCAGTATTTGCACGTGTGGCTTTCAACCGAACTCAGGTAAATGTGCTGCTGTTAATGAAGCGTTCATCATGTTCAGCTCTGTGGCCTGAGAATAAATATTAGGCTCTGGGGGGTGAAAGCATAATCTCTGCTGATCGCATCTCCCAGAGCCTATCTGCTTACACTTTGCCTTCCTGATAATCAGATGCATGCAGTATACTGTACGGCTGCTTCAGATGAGGTATATGATTAGATAAAATGTTCTGTGCACCTCGTCTGCCTTCAGCCAAAGCTATTTGAACATCAGGACGTCACGATTTTTGAAGTTTTGGTTTTCTTAAAGGAGCCCTCTGGAGATTTTTTTTTTAGATATATATATATATATATATATATATATATATATATATATATATATATATATATATATATATATATATATATATATATATATATATATATATATATATACATATATATATATATATATATATATATATATATATATATATACATACATATATTTATTACACATATATATATATATATTTACTACATATATATACACATATATATATATATATATCTATATATATATGTGTAATATATATATATATATATATATATATATATATATATATATATATATATATATATATATATATATATATATATATATATATATATATATATATAAATTTTTATTTTTTTTTTAATTTATTGCACCATCACATGATTTGTATTTATTTTTCACATCTATTAGCAAATACTAATGTGTATGCAGAGACTGTATTGCAACTCATACCAGTCGCCGTCTTTGGCCATTTCTGGCGCCGCTCCAGTATCATGTGACCTGACAAATCGTACGTCCCTTGATGTGCAGATGTCACTTTTTCATTTTTTCATTTTTCTCAGTGTAAGAGACTCAGAACAAGGCGCACTGGTCTCATCCCGAGACTTACATTGAGTAAGTGACCTCCGCTGTACACCGCAGACGCTGTGAGATTCGGCCTAAAGCAAACGAGAGGCCAGAGCGGCACTGGAACCAAAGACAGTGAATGACATGTTTTGCATACACATACGATTTGCTAATAGATGGGGAAAAATTAAAAAAAAAAATCACCCGTGTTCCTTTAAATACCGATCAGTTTACCAGTAGCTCACTGTTTACATTATGCATGCCATTGTTATCTTTAGAATTTCAGTTGCAAGCAAACAATCCATAGGTTTGTACCTCCAGTCTGTATAGAGACGTATGTGTTCCCATGGTAACAGACAACAAACATATCCTGTGTAGTCTGATCCTGCCCCCTGCTCAAAAAGTGGCTACATTCAATAAATAAGGGATAATGGTCCAAACTTGTGGACGATCGTACATGTTTTTTCGCATATTGGCCACTACAGTTATAGTTTGGCCCTATACGTTTCATGAACACCAAGTAAGAGGTGAATGGTCTTACCACGCATGTGCTTTCATAAGATGTGTATAGCTATGTTTTGGTAATGGAGAAAGCAAGTTTGGCTGCAGGATCAGACGACACTGGGCTTGTTTGTGTTCTGTAACCATAGCAACACTATTTGTTTACAATTTCTTTATTTTTAGAAGTGGATATTCTCGTGTTGCGTGTATGTGGTCCAGGCCACACGTTTCTGTGCCCACCTCTCCTCCCATAGATTTCCCCGTTATGCCTGTATATTGCAGTCAGGAACAGTAGTGTATGGAAGTGTGAGGGGCGGTGAGCTCTGCGCTCGCACCGTCCATTGTGTCGTCATTGTGCTCCTGTATAGTGTCACTGTACATAGAGGAGAAACAAAATAAGGGGCCATGTAGGAGAGAGAAAGTGATGGCATTATACAGCAAACGGAGTGCGTGACATCTAGTCAATTTATTACGTGTTTTTGACACTTTAACTAAAAGCGGTTCTGCAAAGTGTCATGGCAGATAGGAGGAAAAAAGTGCCAAATCTGTGCTCTATTCATGGTGTGAATATTGGTGTAGATGTACTCCAGCCATGAGGTTTCCAAAGAAGGAGACTCGTTAGTAATCGGCCAGTTACATTGTGCCGCATGAACCATTTTAAAGACCGTTTGCAGCATTATTGTTTTTAAAGGGTTTGTCCACTACTGGACAACCCCTGCTTAATCCCATCAGTGTCCCAAATAAAAAAAAAAAGTCACCACTGTTTTCACTGTTGTTCCATTTCAGCTAGGTTACGTGACCGCTGCAGTAAATCGGTGGACGCTGAACTGTTGCAGACATTTTTTTTCCATCAATGTGGACGTCCACACTGGCGGTATACTGCAGGGCTGCCGATCAGCTGCAGCCGTCACCCAGCCTTGACATGTCACCTGCCAAAAACCGCTGAGAACGGTGCCACTGCAGGATGGGAGTATCTCTTGGTTTTATATATTCCATGGGCCACTGCAGTGATTAATTAGGGTTTGTCCAGTGTGCAGATTACAGCAACCTTGTTGACCCATTTCCCTGCTTTTTTGCTTTTTTTTTTATGTATTTACTTTTTTTCTTTAAAATTAAATCTGAGAATACAAATATCTCATCTCATCTCATATAACTACATACATTCCCATATAGTGATTCAGAATCTCTTATTTGCTCTGCTTCTACTCTTATAGAATAGGCTAGACCTTCTTTTGGGGTGTGCATAAGAACTATATCTTATGTATTTTGTGTGGGTTTTTTTTTTTATTCTCCCGCTGTTGCTATCTGTGCATCGTTAAAAAATACATTAATAGATATCACATATATACCAATGCTCTGTAAACTCTGTAAATCTTGAAATCTTGCAGTTTTCATTCTGGCCACTATTGGGCTGATACTCTGTTCTGTAGAGATCACATCTCCGCAGTCCTCTTATTGTACTCACAGGTAGAGTTCTAATAAAAGCTGTAGGTTCTACCATTCACAATAGATGATGGTCACAGCTCGCCCCCTCCCCCCTTCTGCATAAATATCTCTGCGTTGTTCACAGAACATGCCTAGAAAACTCTCTCCTCAATAACAATGAACATTTGCAGTCTTTTGCATCCTATGCTCCGTATGCTGTAAAGCACCTCTCCAAATGCTCAGATATGATGGCTGCTGCATTATCACGTAATCATGGTGATCCGTTTTCTGACAAGTCTGTTTTGGTAAATACTTGTGTTCCTCAGAGAATAACATGATGGAGCACTTTTTCTGTAATGGTGTCTTTCACCTCTCTGTGGTTGTCCTTCTCTGTTTAAGAAAACAATGAGCGTCTGCAGAGAGATAATTTTATTAAAATTAATATTTATTAGACAAAATGCCCAGAAAAGTCCCCCACGGCAGGCAAAAGTCAGGTCTGAACTTCTGGGTTGCAGGATCCCACAACCCTCCACTGGCAAATCGCAAGTTCTCATAGTTTATCTACACCAGCGGTATCGCATTATGTGCACTCTAGATGCCAATCAATGGCCGTTGTGCACTTAAGGCCTCTGCCACACTCACGTGAAATTCACGCACGTGCCGAGAGACACGTATTTTCCCTGCGTGTTGCGTGCAGGTAAGTACGTGTCTCTGGTACGTGCGTGACACGTGTGTTCTACGTGTGCTATCCGCGATAGCACACGTAGAACCGGTAATTATTATACTCACCTGGTCCTTCCTGATGTCCGCGCTGCTGTCCGTGGTGCTGATCCTCGGTCTCCAGCCCTCCCGTCTCCCCGCTGCTGCTGCTGCCAGGCAGTGAAGTGAATATTCTATGAGATTAATGAGCGGCGGTCGGCAGCAAGAGGCAGCAGCGGCAGAGACAGGAGGAATGGAGAAGGTGAGTTAATGTTTTGTTTTTTTTTCAATGACATGTGTGTTTTCTCCGGCGCGTGTCACACGGGACCGCATCCACACTACACCCGTGTGGTACGGGTGCGGGCCGTGTGACACCCGTGCTGCCGGTGAAAAAAGGGACATGTCAGCGCTTTCAAAAACGCACACACGTACAAACGCACACGGACACACGTTCCGTGTGGTTTTACGTGTGTGTGCCTGCTACAATAGGGTAGCATTGGTTAAAGTGTCTCCGTGCCGCCGGTACGTGTAAAAAATGACAAACACGTGCCGGAGGCACGGATGTGTGGCGCAGGCCTAATGCAGTGAGATGTGTATATATATATATATATATATATATATATATATATATAGGTGTGTGTGTTTTTTGTTTTATTTTCTTTTTTACAAATAGGATAATTCACGATAACACCTGAGATAATATTTTTTCATTTATATAGCGTTATGAATTCCACATCGCTTTACATACATTAGCAACACTGTCCCCATTGGAGCTCACAATCTAAATTCCCTATCAGTCTGTCTTTGGAGTGTGGGAGGAAACTGGAGACCCCAGAGGAAACCCACGCAAACACAGGGAGATCATACAAACTCCTTGCATTTGTTAGTTCTTGGTGGGATTTGAACCCAGGACCCCAGCGCTGCAAGACTGCAGTGTTAACCACTGAGCCACCATGCCACCCGGAGATCTAGCACTTCATCTGCAATCTACCCCCCCTCCCACCCCCCCACCTGTGCTCTGCATTCATGGATCCCAGAACCTGGAAGTATAAACCTGACTTTCCTGTAGCCTGCCATGAGAATTAGTACAATGATCAGGCAATGGCTGCCCGGTGAAAGGCTCCAATAGATGGGCGATACTCTTTAAATCTCCGTGTCAGCCATTTCTCTTCTCTTCCACATGGAAAAAGTGAAGGATTTTGTTTTTCCAAGCACCTTGCCAATACAGTGTATTCTCCAGTCCGCATCACGAAGGTAGGGACACAACAGGGTTGTAAGATAAGATCTTCCACGTACTGGTGGAGAAATCCGATAACTCCTCCCCCTTTTTTTTTTTTTTTTTTTTTTTTGGAACCGGGTTTCAAAAAAAATTTATTTAGCAACAGCTCTAGCCTGTGGGTCTATGGGTGCACTATTCATTTCGGGCGGTAGAATGAGTTAACTGAGAATCCATCAGTCACAATGAGTTTGTATTTCTGCTTATCTGTTTTGTGAGCTCCACAGACCACATCAAAGTTGAGTGTGCAGGGACACGGCCTGTGAAACATTTTTTTTAAACCCAATTAGTAAATTCATTTTTAGCCCTGTGAGTGCAAAAGGAAAAAAAAATTGTACCGAAGGGGAGACGACCCCTTGAATGATTTTTTTTTTTCCCTGTGTTTGCATCCACAGAGCAGACTATATGCACATTGTGCTTCCAAAGAGGACACGAGGATCGAACTGTATTTAGCACAGTCCAAATGATTGTTCATATGAACGTCTGTTTCTGCGCTATTTTTCCCGTAAAATGACTGACGCCATAAGAGAAAACCAGATGGACCCCATTATAGTCTCTGATGCTGTTTGCATCAGTTATGTAGAGGAGTCGTCCTCCGCATGAATCTCGTTTTTTCGGCTTGTGAAATGGATTGGCAAAATGCAGGTGTGAACAGATCCTGTTGTCAGAAAGTTCAATGATATTTTTTAAGCCTGATCCATAATAATTAGTTGATTGCTAGTTTGTCCGAAATGTGGATTCCCGGCCTCTCCCAACACAGATCTCCCCCCTACTCTAACGTGTGGCCAGAAATGGCGACATATGAGCCGTGATGGGATTCATCATCCACAATATTTATTTTTATTTTTTTTCCTAACCATTGATCGTCTGCCAGTGGTTTGTGATGAACAAACTTTAAAGAACCTGTTTACACCACGTTTCCTACCCCAATACCCTATTACCAAGCAGGTTCATCACTATATAGCTAGGTGTAGTGGAGAACAATGGCTGACTAATAATTCATTGCCTGAGTATTGCATTTCTATAGGGGTGAAAAGTTTTCTAACCCCACAATAGACCTTCCATTTGTTAATATTTCTCAGAAGAAACCATATTTCCCTTACCCGTTGTAAAAATGCCAAAAAAAGGCGCCTTTTAAACACGCTAACAATCTAATTTTAGGTTGTGTGTGCAAAAATTATATTAATTCTAAGGGTTCCAAATTTTATTATTTATTATTATTATTTTATAATTATTATTATTATTATTTTATATAATTTTATTATTATTATTTTTTATAATTAATATTGCTCAGAAGAAACCATATTTCCCTTATCCGTTGTAAAAATGCCAAAAAAGGCGCCTTTTAAACTCGCTAACAATCTAATTTTAGGTTGTGTGTGCAAAAATTATATTAATTCTAGGGGTTCCAAATTTTATTATTATTATTATTATTATTATTATTATTATTTTATATAATTTTATTATTATTATTTTTTTTTTTTTTGTCATCTGTCATGAAAGGCTTCCTTTTCCACATCGATTGATTCCTAATATATAACCAAATGAATCCCTAATAGCCTTGTAAATAATGTGCCGTGGAATTATCTTGCTTTTTACACGGTTACTTTAATCATTACCAATGATAATACACATTAAATACCACTAATAGTTCAAATGTGGCTTTTAATTACCGCCTTCAAGTCTTCTGCAAATCATTATGCTAAATAAAGGAGTCCCACAATCAATGCAATAAAACTTGGGGCTTGCAAAATATTGTAATTTATGACTTTTTTTTTTATCTCTTCCATTTTTGTACAAAGTATCGTATTCATACTTGTTTTAGAAAGAACTAAAATAGGATTTTATTGCAAATACGCAGAAACCAAAAGTCACTGAAATAGCATTGAAAGACATCTTTATCCAAACAGTAGCATATTGTGTCTTAATAAACCTGCAAATGAGGGGTTTTATTTAGTATAAAATCTGTTCCTGTCATCTTTTAAAACTTTTTATATATAATGGGGTCTGGATAGTGTTGCGGATCAGTGGGGGTCCGAGCCCTCAGACTACCAGTCAGTCACAATACCACGCTGAAGTCTGTATCGCCTACATGAGCTGTGGCGTTCAGGGCCAATACGAAGTTTACATTAACTCACAGAACGGTGTACAGACCCTTAGGCCGGCTTCTCACTTGCGATTTTCTCGCATTGCACTCGGACACATGTTAATCAATGAGGCAGCTCCCATCTGCTATTTTTTTCACAGTCCAAATCAGACTGAGAAAAAAAATCGCAGCATGCTGCGTTTTGGAGAGTTGCTCGCGCGAGTCTCTCCAATGCAATTCTCTATGGGAGCGGGTAAATAAACGGATGTCACACGGACCGGCACTCACACCATCATAGTGACATTCGTTTTTCTAAATACATTTATCACATGTTTCACAAAACACTGGAAATGAGTGAGGTCTCACAATGTCGGTCAATCTCTATCTCTGTCAGTTGGTCTCTGCCTCTCCGTCTCTATTCGCTCTCGGTCGGTCGGTTGGTCTGACGGTCGGTCTGTCTCTCTGTTGGTCTCTCTCTCTGTCCATGTCGGTCTATGCCCCCCCCTCTCACGGGTGCGGCGCTGCACGGTGTTCACACTGCTCCGGCGGCTTCTCCTCTTTTGAAAAAGCCGGCCGCTCATTATTCTATCTAATATTCACTGCTTTACCCGCCCACCGGCACCTATGATTGGTTGCAGTCAGACATGCCCCCACGTTGAGTGACATCTGTCTCACTGCAACCAATCACAGCCGCCTGTGGGCGGGTCTATATGATGCAGTAAAATAAATAAATAATTTAAAAAAAAAAACGGTGTGCAGTTCCCCCCCCAATTTTAATACCAGCCAGGGTAAAGCCACACGGCTGAGGGCTAGTATTGTCAGGATGGGGAGCCCCACGTTATGGGGAGCCAACCACCCTAACAATATCAGCCAGCAGCCGCCCGGAATAGCTGCATCCATTAGATGCGACAGTCCCGGGACTGTACCCGGCCATCCCGAATTTTCCTGGTGCGGTGGCAATCGAGGTAATAAGAAGTTAATGGCAGCAGCCCATAGCTGCCACTAAGTCCTAGATTAATAATGGCAGGCGTCTCCCCGAGATACCTTCCATGATTAACCTGTAAGTTTAAGAAAATGAAGATATACACCAAAAAATACTTTATTTGAAATAAATAACAAAAAAACCCCAACCCTCTTCACCACTTTATTCAAGTCCCCAAATACCCTTCCATGTCCGACGTAATCCACAGAGGTCCCTCGATGCTGTCAGCTCTGCTACATCGGAAGCTGACAGAGAGCGGTCACAGACCATGACCGCTCTCTGTGAGCTCCCCACAGCAACTGAAGTGATCTGCGCTATCAGCGGTGCCGTCACTCAGGTTACCCGCGGCCACAGATCTCAGCGGGAGGACTGCAGCTGTGGCCGCGGGTAACCTCAGTTACGGCACCGCTGATCAAGCGGCTCACTGCGGTCACTCATGGAATTTGCGGTCACCGGCGAGACCTTCACCGGTGACTGAAAATCAGGGGCCATGACAGCAGACACAGACAGAGCCATGTAGCAGAGCTGAATGGAAGATGACTAGTAAAAGCAGATCCCATACGCATCAAACACGTATTGCACACGCACTGCAATCATGAGAAAAATCCCAGGATCGCAGTGCAGTTGCATTGCACACTGATCATAAAGTGAACTGAAATCGTCCAACTTTTTATCATGCAACTCGGACCGATTTTACACACAAGTGTGTTTCCAGCCTTAGGCGTGCTATTCAACCTGAAGACTACTCTGTGCACACCGCTCATACAGGAGCTATAGATTTAAAGGGAATCCGTCACCAGATTTTTGCTCCCTCATCTGAGAGCAGAATAATGTAGACACAGAGACTCTGATCCAGCGATGTGTCACTTACTGAGCTCTTTGCTGTCATTTTGATGAAATCAATGTTTTCTCTGCTGCAGATCTACAGGTTGTTTGAATGTGGAGCGCTTAAACCCCACCCACACCACTGATTGACAGCTTTCTGTAAACAGTGTACACAGAAAGCTGCTAATCAGTGGTAGGGGTGGGATTATATATACCTCATGAATATGTGTGACTACCTGGCAGCATGCCAAGTAGTCCTCTAATGATAATCTACTGCTGATTTAATAGTGATTTTATCAAAACTACACTAAGCAGCCCAGTATGTGACACATCACTGGAATCAGGGTCTCTGTCTCTATATTACGCTGCTTTCAGATTAAGGAGCAAAAACCTGGTGACCGATTCCTTTTAAGAGCGGTATACTGATCCCTATTGACCAAAAACCTTCTATTAGAGCCTAGAATATATAAACACACTATATAAAAACACTATTCAGAGCCTAGAATATATAAACTTTTGTTTTATCAAAGTGACAATTACACTTTAAAGAGGGACAACTTGGGGTGATAAATGGTCCACTTAGTCCTCTTTATGGGGAGAGGTCCATGTTCTATTAAAACTAATTCCACAAGGTGACATTATCACCTGTCATATAGGCTACGATGTAAGTATTTCTACAGCTTTATAACCCAACAGCTCTTTAAAGGAGTTGTCCACATTTCAAGACGTTTTTTTTTGTGTTTAAATCATGCATGTGGGCCCAATATTTTTTATTTTGTTTCTCCTGTAGTTACATTTTATTACTGTTGCCCCCTTTTATAGTCTGAGTTGCACTGTCTATTGGCAGTTGAGTAAAAGGGGGTTGTCAGGCCTTGGAGGATAAGTCTGCAGTCACTTTGTGAGTGAAGACTTGAGTCTCCACAGCACGCGTGCTGTCCGGATTCTCTGAGGCTGGTGTGTGTTGTTGTGTGTGTGTGTGTGTGTGTGTGTGTGTGTGTGTGTGTGTGTGTGTGTGTGTGTGTTGCGATTTACATACTTCCGACCACATTCAGTCTAGACTTATCCGGCTTCACTTAATTGACTTTATTGAGCGATACCATGTACATCTAGTCGGCACGTGACCTCATGTATGCAAAGAGCATACTTGCGGTCACTCACCAGCCTTCTTCAACAGAGAATTCTGACAGTGTGCGTGTTGTGTGCAGTCACATAGTGAATGACTATAGTCTTGTACCCCAAAGCCGGATGACCCCTTTAACTAAAGATGCCTCAGACTAACAGCAGAGTTTGTAACTCGTCTCTCTATTTCTGACTTCCTCACGGATGATTTATGACCACATCAAAGTTGAATGTGCCGGGAAACAAAGAGCCTCTAAAAGTCAAAGGGTGCAAAGTTTGTGATGAAACTCAGTTGCGAAAATCCTTATTAGCCCCAAATACATGCATTTAAGTTGAAAAAAAAATGTCCGCAAAGGAAGCCAGTGCTCAAAATGCTGCTCAAGTGATTTTGGGAAAGAATGTCTTTGTCATGTGTCAAATACGTTTGTAAATCACAATGTCGGCTGGTCATTATTGCAAGTTCCATAATTGAAGAATCCTCTATGATCAAGGAGCATTACACTATAGACTTCTTCATAGAGCACACCCCTGACTCTTATTTTTGCCTAAACGTTTACTACAAAATTGAGGTATCCCGGTCTCTATATTTGGCAAAATTGACCGGATACATGCAGGAAAGGAAATTACAAAAACTACATTGATGTTAAAGGGCACTATTGAATTTTATTAGTTTGTCCATCGTTATAGGAGGAAACAAAATAGCTGCCCGTGGACTGTAGGGGAGACCTGAATAATGGCCCCTGGCCGACTTCCTCCCGCAACGCTGTAGAATATTGACAGGTGTCTTCCATGTATGTACATCGGGGAGACCTGTCAATCAGACCAAAGTGTGGGGAAGCCGGCCAGGGGCGATGCTGGAGTAGTCACATCTCTTGTTTATAGTCCCCGGGCAGATCTTTATATGTTCTCTGAAACCCTAAGGCTCTGTGCGCACTAGTGCGTTTTACGTCTGCAATCTTTGTGCAGACATTTCCCAGCAAATTCTATGAGAAAAAAAATAGCTGTGCGCACTGGTGCGGATTTTTCTCAAGAAATTTCCTTGAGAAGAATTTCTCGAGAAAATTTCTTGAGAAAATGAGCATGTCAATTCTTTTCCGCAGGTACCCTGCGGATTTCGGCAGTACAGCCTGCAAAATCCGCAGGGAACCACCCGCGGGAAAATCGCGGCAAATTCGCGGCTAATCCGCGGCAAATCCACATGCGGATTTGGTGCGGATTTTTTCCGGAGGTCCGAAAATCTTTCACTCCCAGAAGTTTCTCAAGAAATTTTCTTGAGAAACTTCACATTTCTAGTGCGCACATAGCCTAAAGCACTTCAGAGCAAAACTCAGCAGGCTGCAGTCTAGGAACCAGGCTCTGATTCATGCGGCCTGTGGTTTGGGCAGCATGAATTCACTGACTGGTTCCCATTTATGCACATATAAGGATATTTTTGAGCTGGCCACTTCTTTAAAGATGTTCTTACAAAATATGGCACCTTGTCTATAGCCATATTAAATATGAGTCTGCAGTCAGACGGCCGTATTACACTACATGCCTAGGAGTGCAGCAGCACACTGCGCGCCACAACATCTGTGAATATTGACTATATGAAATTGAGGCTGGATTACTGACATCTACAATGAACGTAAACCTTTAGGGTGCTTGGATCACTAATTTGCCAAATCGTGTGTGCCCATCAGCCACAAAAATACAACCTATTTTTTTTTTCCTAAATTGGACCGTAGCCTATTTATCGGATCCACCTCTCGGAGGGTTAAAACTTAAAAGCCGTTAAATTTAAAGGGCAGGTAGGATCCAGAACTAATAATGAATGTCATTATGCTGGTTAACATAAACGTATTACACATCCTCCCTTAGGGATCTTTCAGATGAGTGCATTATACAGATGTGTGCTGTCTGAGGTTGCCACACGGCACACTGACCGATGGTATTCATTTTTTACACAGTCCAAAAGTCCATATGAAGAAAATTAAAAATCTGTGCATGCAGTATTCTTTCCCATATTTCAGATGAAACTCTCCTATGTAAGTCTGTGTAAGTCTGTTGGTACAGATTTCACATGGATCAACCCTACATATCCAATTTTTATGGCGACATTGCTATAATAAACATGGGCGCTCTGTCTGATCATTTAAACTATAATTAAACTATAAATACGGGTGTAAAAACACGGACATACGGCTAGAATATGGATGAAAATCGAGCTTACTGTGCCCTCCTGATCCGGCCTAAGACTAATGGTATGTGTACACGGTCAACTAAAAGGGCAGTCACGGTCTCCAAGTGTATACGATACCAAAAAAACAAAGCCCGACCAGCATCTCCTATAGAATAGAGAAAATGTGAACAGGTGCACGCTGCAGTGACCGTGCTGTGCACATACCAGCGAGTGCAGCATTACTTGAAATAATCTAACATTTTTGCAAACAATGAGTACCGTATTTTTCAGACTACAAGACGCACCGGACCATAAGACGCACCCTGGTTTTAGAGAAGGTAAATAGGAAAATAAAATTTTAAGCAAAAAATGTGGTCATGACACACTGTTATGGGGCGAGGCTCTGCTGCTGACACTATTGTGGGGGTAATATCCCAAAATTCTCTACTAAGGTGCCCCATCCTGGTAATGATCCTCCTGCCTTGTGTATATATTTATGTCCCTCATCCTGGTATAGCCCCATTTTGCTATATACTGCGTCCTGGTATGTGCTCCCATCCTGCTATATACGCCATCATCCTGCTCATATACCCCCATCATCCTGCTCATATACCCCCATCATCCTGCTCATATACCCCCATCATCCTGCTATATGCCATCATCCTGTTCATATACCCCCATCATCCTGCTATATGCCATCATCCTGTTCATATACTCCCATCATCCTGGTATATGGGCCCATCATCCTGCTCATATACCCCCATCATCTGCTCATATACCCCCATCATCCTGCTATATGCCATCATCCTGTTCATATACTCCCATCATCCTGGTATATGGGCCCATCATCCTGCTCATATACCCCCATCATCTGCTCATATACCCCCATCATCCTGCTATATGCCATCATCCTGTTCATATACTCCCATCATCCTGGTATATGGGCCCATCATCCTGCTCATATACCCCCATCATCTGCTCATATACCCCCATCATCCTGCTCATATACCCCATCATCTGCTCATATACCCCCATCATCCTGCTATATGCCATCATCCTGTTCATATACCCCCATCATCCTGGTATATGGGCCCATCATCCTGCTCATATACCCCCATCATCTGCTCATATACCCCCATCATCCTGCTATATGCCATCATCCTGTTCATATACCCCCATCATCCTGGTATATGGGCCCATCATCCTGCTCATTTACCCCCATCATCTGCTCATATACCCCCATCATCCTGCTATATGCCATCATCCTGTTCATATACCCCCATCATCCTGCTATATACCATCATCCTGTTCATATACTCCCATCATCCTGGTATATGGCCCCATCATCCTACTATATGCCATAATCCTGTTCATATACCCCCATCATCCTGGTATATGGCCCCATCCTGCTCATATACCCCCATCATCCTGCTATATGCCATCATCCAGTTCATATACCCCCATCATCCTGCTCATATACCCCCATCATCCTGCTCATATACCCCCATCATCCTGCTCATATACCCCCATCATCCTGTTCATATACCCCCATCCTGCAGCACACACAAAAAAATAAATAAACGTTTACATTCACCTTTCCTCGTTCCACGCAGCGTCGCTCCTCCTCCTGTCTGTGCCGGCAGTGCTGTGTTGAGCCGGCCACGTTCCCTGGAGCACTGCGATGTATTGTCCTCCAGTCTGCCGGCGCGGCTGTGAGGACACACGTGCGCACAGCGATGACGTCATCGCTGTGAGCACCGCTAGTCTCCAGTCCACACAGCGCGGCAGGCAGAATGGAGGACATCGCAATGCTGCAGGGGAACGGTGAGTACATTGATTCACTGCACCCTGCGCTGATTATGATGCGCGGGGGGCAGTGAATACAGCCGCACATGATCACTCCAGGCTGTAGTTGCCAGGGGTGATAACGGCCGGCTGTTAATTATGCGCGCGTCCCCCCCCATCATCCCGCCCACCTATCAGCCCTGGCTTCAGCGCTGAGAGATGGGCGGGAGGATGGGCGTGCATATGTAATGAGCGGGCCCACATGGTCACGGCAGGCGCTGCTGCTGCCTGCTCGTGCTCCCGATGACCCGCTCCACCGCAGCACCCTCATTCACCGCAGCCATGCCCTACATTCAGACCATTATACGCACCCCCCACTTTCCCCCAACATTTGGGGGAAAAAAAGTGCGTCTTATGGTCCGAAAAATACGGTATATGGAATTAAAAATGCATTCACACCTAAAATAGAATATTCTTCAAATCTGTGAGCAAAATACACAGTTGTTTATTTTCTATTAGTTTAGGATCCTGTTTTCCCTTTAAATTTGGAGGCTTTATTTAAAAAAAAACAAAAACAAAAACAACTTAAAAAAAAACCAACGCATTCTCGTGGCTGATGGGTTCACATAAATTCGGTAATTTTTGCTCTACATACCTTACCTTTATAAGTGTATATATATAGCCGTAATGCAGTTTATACTTAATACACTCCATGTTTGCATACATCTTGGCACAGTCTGTGAGCTGCTGCTGCACTCTCTGGTACATGTACAGTATAATGCAGTCACAGCAGCCTGTACCTGTCCATATTTGCTTCATTATGTTGGGGGCTGGTAAGGGTCTTTGATTTTGTTCTTCCTCATATTTCACTATCCATTTGCCTTGATGTTGAGCTGCTTTCACCCCCAGGAATATGTTGTAATTACTATTGTACAGGGATTCTTGCTGTGAGCTTACTAATGTCAAGTGGCTAAAATGGGGTCCAGGCTACTTAGATTGATCATAACATGTACTTATGGTTTTACTTTAGAATACTCCTATATTGTAGCATCCTAGGAGTGATCACCGGTCACGTCAAAGCTTTAAACTTCTAATCTTACTTAGTTTTCCACAATGTCCAACCAACACTGTTCGTTGAGGTAATTGTCAGGGTTTTTTTCTGGCAAGTGCAGCACTGGCATCCGTAACATTTCTTGGTTATTTTGTTGGTTCTACTACATATATATTCCACTCTCACTTTTTGGAATAATGGCCCATTCACCCTTCACAATTTGGTGTACCCTCTAAATAACAATACACAGTCAATAATGTCTAAACTGCTGTCAACAAAAGTGAGTACACCCCTAAGTGAAAATGAGCAAATTGTGCCCATTTATCAAAACGTCCCTCTCCTCCCCGGTGTCATGTGACTCATTAGTGTTACAAGGTCTCAGGTGTGAATGGGGAGCAGGTGTGGTAAATTTGGTGTTATCGGTCACACACTCTCATACTGGTCACTGGAAGATCAACATGGTGCCTCAAGGCAAAGAATTGTCCTGAGGATCTGAAAAAAAGAATTTGTAGCTCTACATAAAGATGGCCAAGGCTATAAGAAGACTGCAGACAGCCTGAGGCCGGAGTCACACTAGCGTATGACATGCTTGAGTGCAATGCGAGAAAATCTCGCATGACACTCAACCCAATATTCGTAAATGATGCAGCTCAGATCTGCAATGTTTTTCTCAGCCTTAATCAAACTGAGGAAAAAATAGCAGTATGCTGTGTTTCTCAGCGAGTATCTCATCACTCACATCCATACAAGTCTAGAAGATGGAGAGATTAATTCCGCCTTCTTCTCCACACCTGTGATCCGATGACCGCTGCATGACACTCAGCTGATGCTTGCAGCAGATGCATACTCTAATGTGACTCTGGCCTGAAACTTAACTGTAGCACGGTGGCCAAAACCATACGGCGGTTTAACAAGACAGGTGCCACTGAGAACAGGCTTCGCCATGGTCGTCCAAAGAAGTTGAGTTCACTTGCATAGTTTGTCTTTTCAAAATAGATGTAGGAGTGCTGCCAGCATTGCTGTAGAGGTTACAGGGGTGGAGGGTGGGTGGTCAGCCAGTCAGTGCTCAGGCTATACACCGCACATTGCATCAAATTGGTTTGCATTCTGCCATCCCAGAGGGAAGTTTCTTCTAAAGATGATGCACAAGAAAGCCCATAAACAGTTTTCTGTAGACAATCAGACTATTAACATGGATTACTGGAACCACGTCCTGTGGTCTGATGAGACCAAGATAAACTTATTTGGTTCTGCTGGTGTCAAGCCTGTGTGGCAACATCCAGTTGAGTACAAAGATAAGTGTATCTTGCCTACAGCCAAGCATGGCTGTGGGGGTGTCATGGTTTTGGACTGCACGAGTATTGCTGGCTGTGGTAAGCTACAATTCATTGAGGATTGCATGAATGCCAACATGTACTGTGGTTTACTGAAGAAGAGTATGATCTCTCCCCTCCGTTCGGAAACTGGGCCACAGGGTAGTATTCCAACACAATGACCCCAAGCACACCTCCAAGATGACCACTACCTTGCTAAAGAAACTGAGGGTAAAGGTGCTGGACTGGCCAAGCATGTCTCCAGATCTAAACGCAATTGAGCATCTGTGGGGCCTCCTCAAATGCAAGATGGAGGAGCGAAGGTCTCTAACACCCACCAGCTCCATGATGTCCTCATGGAGGACGGAAGAGGATTCCAGTAGCCACTGTGAAGCTCTAATGAACTCCCTGTCCAAGAGAATTAAGGCAGTGCTTGAAAATAATGCTAGCCACACAAAGTATTGACACTTAGGGCACAACTTGGCTATTTTCACTTAGGGGTGTACTCACTTTTGTTGTCTGTGGTCTAGACATTAATTGCTGTGTGAGTTGTTATATAAAGAGCACACCAAATTTACCCTGTTAGGCTAAGGACACAAAAGCAATTAGCATCCGTTGCGAGAGCATCGGATGCGTTATGCTAAAGACCGTCGGCTCCCGCTCTCCTGCGAGTGTAAGCCGAGTGTCATTATACTGTGACCTGATCCTGCGACCGGAGCACAGCTGTGGAGGAGAGGGAGGGATTAATCTCCCCATCTCCTCCAATATCAGCTGATGTGATTATTGCACTGCAGTCTGGTGTAATGCGAGCGCAGTGCCATGTTTCTCTCGCACCCATAGACTTGTATGGGTGCGAGTGAAAGCAAATCAGATGCAATTGTTTTCTCAGTTCGATTAGGGTTGAGAAAATTACACATGGGAGCCGCCTCTTAGAGCAACATTGGTCCGAGTGGAATGGGTGTTTTTTTTTTTTCTTTTTTTCTATATCGCATTCCACTCGCTCCGTTTTACTCACCACGTGTCCTTAGCCTAATACAAGCTGCACACTGACTACTTTACATTGTATCAAAGTGTCATATCATCAGTGCAGTGTTGTCCCATGAAAAAATATTAAATATTTACAAAACTTAGAAGTGTATTCACTTCTGTGACTGTGTGTGTGTGTGTGTGTGTGTGTGTGTGTGTGTGTGCGTGTACATATATATAATAAAAATTTGCTTACGGTACTGTAGAAAATAAATCCTGTGATGAGAATGAGCCTGTTCATTCTTGCACATTTTAGACCTCAGTCAGATGTTCGTGAGTCACTTACACGTTGTCTTTTACGGGTTGTTTACCTAATCCCATTATAGCCTATGTGGCTTTTTATAGGTCCACATTTTTTTATTTATTTTTATTTTTTGCAGACTGAGTGATCTGCAAAAGTCAGAGTCTTGTCCGATTTTTGATCCGCTTTTTTTATTCAAAATTGCTCATACAAGACTGTGGGTCTGTGAAAATCAGACTGCACCCGGATGGCATCAGAGTGTAATCCATGTATTGTCCTTGACTAAAGCCTGCTTTACACGAGTCGATCTATTGTGCAATAGCACAAGCGATCGTACCCGCCCCCGTCGTTTTTGCGTCACGGGCAAATCGCTGCCCGTGGCGCACAAACTCGTTTATCCCCTGTCACACACACTTACCTTCCGGACGACCTCGCAGTGGGCGACGAACATCCACTTCCTGAAGTGGGTAGGACGTTCGGCGTCACACGGCAGCCGGCCAATAGAAGCGGAGGGGCGGAGATGAGCGAGATGTAAACATTCCGCCCACCTCCTTCCTTCTACATAGCCGGTGGGTGCCACGGGACGCAGGTAAGCTGTGTTCATCGTTCTCGTGGTGTCACACGGAGCGATGTGTGCTGCCTCGGAAACGATGAACAACCGGCGCCATTTTAATTAAACAATTTTATGAAACCTAGCGACGAGTACACGACTCACGATTTGTGAGCGATACTGCGTCGCTAGGAGGTGTCTTACGAGATGACATCGTGTACGATGCCGGATGTGTGTCACGAAAACCGTGACCCCGACGATGCATCGCACGATAGCTCGTCTCGTGTAAAGCACCCTTAACATTAACCTGAAAATCACTTCTGGTTGAATCTGACACGATGACAATTTGATCCAAAACACTAATGAGTAGTGGTCTGTGTTTTTATGTACATGAAAAGTCACGGACATCTGAATGAGGCTTTACAAGCAGAAGCCACTGATTAGCCCAATGAATGAAGCTAATCCTCGTGCGAATCTGCGGCACATGAATTGCACATCTGTGGGTAAACGATCAGCCGGAGATTTCTGACGTTGATTCTTTTATAAATCTGAATTACATTTGCCATAAGTAAATCCATCATGTGCAAACAGTCTGCTTTCAAGATAGGAAAGATGGAGTCCCTTCTCTAATGCCCCCTTCAGCAGTCTGCTATGTAGATCAGCCCGTGGACCCATTTATATATCTGTATAACTTTTATGTTTTTCTTTCCTACAAACTGTTGGGGATCCAAGTTATAGAAAAAATGTTTGCGAGATATAGAAATTTAAGTAGCGAAGTAGCCTCCATCTATGGCTAATGCCCAACTTTGTTGGTTCATTTAAATAACAGTTTGTGGCTGCTGAACTGGTGCTAAAATCTTCAGCAAAACTGATGAAAATGCAGGATAAATCTCGATTTGCAGTTGAGTCTGAGCTGCTGGGGCAAGATTATGATGTCTCCAGACATGCAGCAGCATGCGGGACGTTATAGCAGTCCACAGTTGTGTAGATGTGAATCCAGCTCTGGGGTGAGGTAAAAGACTTGTAAGAAAGCTCAGCACAATCTTCTTCTCTTTGCTTGTTTCTTCGCTCTGTTCTTCACACCCCTACCCTCCTGTCCTTTCCTCTTCATAGAGTATGACAAGTAGTGTAACCTGATTGAACTGATTGAATGTGTCTACATTGTCTGAGCAATACTTAGCCAAGCTATTTTGTCATGGAGGAGAGAAGTTCAGGAAGCGGGGAGGAGAGCAGAGGAATAAATGGTTGATAATATGTATTGCAAATTTTCTTATTTTCCTGCACTACTGATTTAATACAAAGTTTGTTGAAAGTACAGTTCCCACTTGAGTTCTATTTGCTCTTTTTTTTTTGTCCTCAATTATTATGATCTTATTAGGACCTCAGTGATCACCTTGAGTAATGCTCAAATAGTAGCTTTTCCTACACGAAAACCAATGACCATCTGTGAAATGAAAAGGCCCCAGAGGTCCTGCTAAGGTAGTAGAACTTCTTGCATTACCTCTGTTCTGTCTAGAGGTGGCCATGTGCTGTATGTGTATATATATATAATCTTGGGAAAGAAGAGTTGGGCATCTTAAGTTTTTTAACGCGGGCAATTTTATTTTTTTTCTTGCAGGGGTTTTCTATCAATAGAATATAATAATACATTTAAAAGGGTTGTCTATTACAAATTGAGAAGAGGTTGTCAGAGTATGTTTCTCACTTTTAAAACCGCACTTCTACTCTCCTGGTGCCGGCGCTGTTCCAGCACTGTCTCTTCTGGGATCGCATAAGTGTTACATCACATGACCCCAGCCGCCGCTTCACTCTCCCCACCTTTAGACATATCTCATATATACGGAGAAAGCAGCAGCGATCACGTCTTCCAGATGTAAGCGATTTGTTCTAAGGTGGGGACAGTGAAGTGACCGCTGTGTAGACCCTGGGATCATGTGATAAAACGCTGTTATACAATCCAAGCAGAGACTGTTCTGATGGCGTTGGAATGGCTCCAGATGTGAGTATGTGTTTTAAAAGGGGTAACATACTGATTGAGAAGGCGTTGTCAGAATAGTGGACATACCCATTAAATGCAAAAAATTCCTACATTTAATAACAATAATTTTGTCTAAGGAGCTAAATACTGTAGTACATAGACATAACCGCCTGCCCTAGAATATTATAGGTGCCTGTGAGCAAGTGCAGTAGGAAGGCCCGCTGCTGTGACCAGGTCACAGCAGCAGCAGCTCAGCATTTAGGAAAAAAACAAGGTTAGCAATATTGTGAGCAGCCTCTTAGCTTCGGGACCACTAGTATTTTCAGCCCACAACAGCGGGGCTTCCCATCTCCATGCTTAGAAGCACCTTTAATATTAACATTCTAGGAGTCTTCTGTCATTGTAATATGACGGCAGCCTTTTTAATGTACTTTTGTAATCCCCTCCTTAGGGTACAAGCACACGATCAGTGTTTGCAGCCTTATAGATGTAGCATGTTTTCGCTGCGTCCAAAACGTTGCGTTGTACAGTACAGGCACAGTGGACGGGATTTCTATAAATCCCGTGCCCACTGTGCTTGTTTTTTCCGCAGCAAACACTGACCTGAGGTGTGCCTTTCCAGGCCGCAGCATGTCAATTGTTTGCTGTGGATTGGCATGCGTCCTCAATAGGAGAACTCATGTGACAGACCGCAGCGCACTGAGCCCTGATCGTGGGTACGAGCAGCTGTGGTCTCCTGCGGAGGAGACTCGTGGCCCCGCAGACCAGGACCTACTGTGTCCAGGACTCCAGGATATATATATAATATATATGTGTAATGTTTGTGAAAGTTCGAGTCCGCTCATTTTCTCTAGTCACAATCTCCTAATGCATCTCTGAGGCTCTCTTAGACTTGTATTGAGTTGTGATCTCCGGCGTGCTCCATGAAACACTGGAGCTGCCGGCAGGTCACTAATTGCTGGCGACCAATGGAGTGACAGCAAAAGAGGATGAAGCATCCTGAAGGTGAGTATAAGGCAGGGGACTTAAGGGTGCTTTACACGCTGCAACATCGTTAGCGATTGCTAGCGATGTCGCGAGCAATAGCACCTGCTCCCGTCATTTGTGCAACATTTGGTGATCGCTGCCGTAGCGAACATGTTCGCTACGGCAGCGTCACACGCACATACCTTTTCAGCGACGTCGCTATGACCGCCGAACAATCCCTCATTCAAAGGGGAGGTGCGTACGGCGTCACTAAGCGGCCGCCCAATAGCAGAGGAGGGGCGGAGATGAGCGGGACGTAACATCCCATCCACCTTCTTCCTTCCTCATTGCCGGTGGACGCAGGTAAGGAGATGTTCGTCGTTCCTGCAGTGTCACACATAGCGATGTGTGGCGCCGCAGGATCGACGAACAACCAGCGGCATGCACCACTAACTATATTCTGAAAAGGAGCGACGTGTCAACGATCAACGATTTTTGACGTTTTTGCGATCGTTGATCGTCGCTCCTTGGTGTCACACACAACGATATCGCTAACGGCGCCGGATGTGCGTCACTAACGACGTGACCCCGACGATATATTGTTAGCGATATCGTTGTGTGTAAAGTACCCTTTAGATTGAAAGCACCACTTTAGCAAAGTAATAAAAAAATCAAACAAAACAAACACTGGAGTAATGCTTTAGCAGAAGTGGTCCTGAGTACATGACTTAAGTTGGCTTTGCACGCTACGAGAGTGCTAAAGCAATCTCGTTGGGGTCACGGATTTTGTGACGCACATCCAGCCGCTGTAGCGATCTCGTTGTGTGTGACTCCTATGAGCGATTTTGAATCGTCGCAAAAACATTCAAAATCACTCATCGGTGACATGCCCCCCTCTTCCCAATTATCGTTGCTGCTGCAGTAATGATGTTGTTTGTCGTTCCTGCGGCAACACACATCGCTATGTGGGACGCCGCTGGAACGACAATCATCTCCTTAGCTGCGTCCACCAGAAAAGGAGGAAGGAAGGAGGTGGGCGACATGTTCCGGCCGCTCATCTCCTCCCCTCCTTTTCTATTGGGCGGCGGTTCAGTGACGCTGCTGTGACGTCGCTGTGACGCTGAACGAACCGTCCCCTCAGAAAGGAAGTGGTTCGCCGGTCACAGCGACGTCGCTGCACAGGTAGCTGCACGGCAGCGATCACCACATATCGGCCGTACGATGGGGGCGGGAGCTATCACGCTTGACATCGCTAGCATCGGCTAGCGATGTCGCAGCGTGTAAAGCCCGCTTTACTCTATTACCTTTTGCATGTCCTTTAACAGCACGTACAAGAATTATAAATGAGACACATAGTGATAATCATGCAATTAAGAGAGTGTGTGATCTTAGAAGATCAGGAGGTGGAATGTAAATTCATAATTATAGTCCAAAGATCAAAGATGGCCTAACATTATCATTCATAATACAGTATATACAGTTCTTAACTCTACTTAAAAAAAAAAAAAATGCAGCTAACCCAAACTTCCCAGATCTTCTCATATTCTAAACACAGGATTTATATTTGAGGAGTTGTATTTCTTCCCTGTAGGATGAAGGGAACATTGTAGTAATAGGTCTATTTTATTCCATGTCGACTGAGTCCAAATGTGACTATTTTGTTGGTCTCCTGTATTTTTACTTGACTAAAGCCTGCTTTACACACTGCAATGTATCTTACAATGTGTCGGCGGGGTCACGTCGTAAGTGACGCACATCTGGCATCGTAAGGTACATTGCAGTATGTAATAGCTACGTGCGATTGAACGGTAAAACATTCATCGCACGCACGTCGTTCATTCCTCATGAATTGAACGTCAGATTGTTCATCGTACCCGGGGTAGCACACATCACAGTGTGTGACACCCCGGGAACGATGAACAGATCTTACCTGCCTCCTGCGGCTCCCAGCTGGTAATGCGGAAGGAAGGAGGTGGGCGGGATGTTTACGTCCCACTCAGCTCCGGCCCTCCGCTTCTTTTGGCCGGCTGCCGCGTGACGTCGATGTGACGCCGAACGTCCCTCCCACTCTAGGAAGTGGACGTTCGCCGCCCACATCGAGGTCGTATGGACGGGTAAGTACGTGTGACGGGGGTTAATCGTTTGTGTGGCACGTTCAACAAATTGAACGTGCCACACATACGATGGGGGCGTTGCAAATCGCATACGATATCGTATGCGAAATTGCAATGTGTAAAGCAGGCTTTAGGTGCTTGCCCGGTTGCTTAGATCAGACCTCATCTATACACAGCAATGGATATTCATATGCTAGCCATAAATGGCCAAAGTGGACACACTTCTTTTAAAATGTTATTCTTAAGTTGCTAAATGTGTTTGAAAATAAGCAAGTTTGCAGTTGACTTGCTTTTTCTTTTTGCTGTCATTCTTTTACAGTGAGAGATTTTATAGTGTAGAGCTGGTTTCAATGGAGCTTGTCCTCCAGACTCTGGCCCAGCATGCCCAGTAGTGACATGCCAGGAAAGGTGTTAACTCTTAACAGCCCAGTCAGCTCTCTCCAGCAAAGTGATTTCTGTACAACAGTCATTCCTCTCCCTCCCCTCTTCTGAAGAGATGCAGTTATAAATTACCAGTCCGCAGCTTTCAGAGCAGGCCTCCCAATCACTGCTCATTGAAAGGCCCTGTTGGCCCTTTGTGCATACACAGTGATACGCTTTATATAGTTGACTAGACATACTGTGTGTGTGCATGTGTGTATACATATACATTTTTTTATAGTAAACTACTGCGATGGGCTAAGTACATAGTTTGTGGCTCTATACAGTGCTATACATGTGTTAATATAAGAGCTGAGTGCTTTTACAGTGTTTTAAGCAATTGGCAAGGGTTCAGGTTCTATAACCTGCGCCTACAACACAACGAAAGGGTATAACTTACAGTAGTATGGCTACTCTCATCTAACCAAACCAATCTATACCATACAAAAAATGTGAAAGATAACTAAATATTTTGATACATATATTTATTGTCTTATTAAAAAAATAAAATAAAATAAAAAAAAAATTGTGGGGGTACATAAACAGTTAGAACAACAGAAATATATACATCCAGATAAGGGTATGGTGATAAAATTTATGCTATATATGGTATAGTAACAATTTACAAATAAAAATGAGGTACATCTAAAATAGCCATATGCAGTGGTAGATTGATGGTTAAAACATATCACATACCATAAAGTCAGTGATACTCAGCAATTGAAGGCCCATAGACCCTTATGCACGTTTTGCACAGAGCTTTTTCATAGGAGATCTATTAACAGTGTGTTTAAGAGGTCCTGTAACCAGGTCAAAATGACATATTATTTTTTTTTTCTCTTATTTTATTACTGCTCCTCCCCAGAGTATTTTATTGTTGTTTATCAACAGCGTGTTGCCTAAAGATGCGTTCCAAGAGAATCCTGTGAGCTGCACCCCCTTGCAAAGATCATAAAAATTGGCACAAAGTGAAAAATGCCTATATCTCTGGAACCACATGGCGAATTTAGAGAAAACAAATAATTTATTGTCTGAAGCAACGGGAATAAAATGGGAGCAAAACCTGGCTACATTACACCCGGTGATAACTCCTCTTTAATTTTCGATCTAATCTATCTAAAATACAAGGAAGTGTCGAATTGTTATATTATTGTAGGAGATGACAAACTCCTCCTTTTTCTTTAAGGAAGTGAGTGAGCGTCTTCATATAGAATATTCTATCCTGCTCCTTTCTTCCTCTACGGAGAATCAAATCCAGAAGTTTCATGCATTTCGTATTCCTTGCGTCTCGTGTACGCTGCGGTCCCCGAGGACTGACAGTTTTGAGAACCATTATGTTACATTATGGATGAAAACCAAAATGTTCTTATTGAATGTTTTTAGTTTTTATGGAAATAACGGCAAACGCAAAACAAATTATTGTTGCTGCCAACCAATTGAGCCCTTTCCCCCCTCATTTATTTCTGCCATATAATTTCCTTCAAAGGGTTTTTTAGACAGAAAAATTTGCAAAAGATGCTTGGGAGGGAATATAAACCTTTTAAGAGAACTTACCACTGTTTAATGTTTCTAGATTGAGCTGCGTCCTACACATTTATATAACACAGTTCAGTACTCCAAAATGCCTGGGACGTAGCGTCAGGCTTATGTATGCAAGACTGAAATATTGTAAATCTGAAGAGGTGGTCCTCTACGATACACACAATAGGCCCTGTTTGTCTGTAGCTCATTTGTCAGATTTGTTGTATAGACGTCAACATGATCGGGAACGGGTCAGTAGGGTAATGATATATGCATTGTACTGTATCAATTTATTCAGCCTCCTGTGACCTACATGTCCTTATAGATGGCTTAGGAGGGTTGATCTATGAGGGATTCCTTTAATGATAGATTGCAACTTAAAATAAGTGAATAAATTTGAGTGGAATTGAATTTTTACTCATTCCTTTTAAAAGAGAACCTAGTGTCATTTGTCTCGGACTGCGGCGTCTCAACACATTTTAAAAATGTCTCATGCATTTCACGTTAGTCTATTGGGATCTGAATATTGGAGGCTGGGTTCACCCAACCGTAGATTCTCTCACATGAGAGAATCGAGTCTATTATGCTAATGACACTGATCAAGGTCTGATCCGAGGGTCGGCATAGTCTGATCCGATTCTCTCTCTTAACAGAAAATCATAGTACTCTATGAGGAGAAGATGGAGAACTAAATTTCTGCATCTTCTCCATTGTGTGAGTCTGCGGAAATCATCCGCGTGCAGTCCGATGTTTTCCACACTCCCATAGACTTGAATGGATGAATAGCTTTTGATTTCAGCATGAAATTGCAACATTTTGCTATTTTCATTTTTGAATGACAGATTCTGTCAGCGAAAAAAACAAAACAAAATCGGCATCGGCATTACCCCACTGAATAACATTCAGGAAGAAGCAATTCTCCAGTGTCCACAGAAGGGATGTGTGTAAGTAAAAATGTGTCTTTATTGAGAAATTGCTTGATTAAAATGAAAAGGTAGCAGCATGTAGACTAATAAATAACACACAATATATGCGTTTCAGCTAGAAGTGTCTTATTCATGAATGTTCTAATAACAATAATAATAACTCATTGATGTTCTCATAACACACGACCACATGTGTTTTGGCTAGAAGCACATTATTCATGGATCTTCTATACATGGAACGTCAATGAAAAAGGTGCTTCTTGCCGAAACGCATAGGATCGTGTTATTAGAATGGTCATGAATAAGGCACTTCTAGCCAAAACGCATAGGTTAGTGTTTATTAGTGTGTGGTACAACATGCTGGTATCTGTTCAATTTAATCAAGCAATTTCTCAATAAAGACACGTTCTTACTTACCTTCATCCCTTTTGTGAATGCTGGAGAATGTCTTCTTTCTGTTGGCTTCAGACCCGGACCAGGGTGGCTCCGTGCGCCGATTGCGAGTTTCTCCAGATGCCTGCTACAGGGAGAGCTGACGAATACAATTTTTTCATATTGGATAACATTGGTATGAGTGATAGAAAAGAATCTGATTTTACTTGTCTGATGTGTACGAGGGTGTGAGCGAGTCCTAAAGCCCGCTTTACACACTACAACATATCTTATGATGTGTCGGCGGGGTCACGTCGTAAGTGACGCACATCCGGCATCGTAAGGTACATTGTAGTGTGTAACAGCGACGTGCGATTGCGAATGAACGGTAAAACGTTCATCGCATGCACGTCGTTCATTCCTCATAAATTGAACGTCAGGTTGTTCATCGTACCCGGGGTACCACACATCGCAGTGTTTCGCAGCACTAGCTGAAACACTTCTAGCTGACACCCCAGGAACGATGAACAGATCTTTCCTGCATCCTGCGGCTCCCGGCCAGCAATGCGAAAGGAAGGAGGAGGGCGGGATGTTTACGTCCTGCTCATCTCCGCCCCTCCGCTTCTATTGGCCGGCTGCCGCGTGACATCAATGTGACGCCGAACGTCCCTCCCACTCCAGGAAGTGGACGTTCGCCGCCCACATCGAGGTCGTATGGACGGGTAAGTGCGTGTGACGGTGGTTAATTTGTTTGTGCAGCACATTCAACAAAATTGAACGTGCCGCACATACGATGGGGGCGCTTACGATCGCATACGATATCGTATGCGAAATCGTAACATGTAAAGCAGGTTTAAGACTGAACATTGGATACATGTAGTTTTGATATTTTAGGACCATTTTTGCAGTATTTCAAAGCTGATGCATTTAATATCTCGATCAATAGTAAAACAAAACAAACTGCGAATAAAACACACTTTTTACGGTTGCTAATTCTGGTATCCCTTACAATTTTGTAGATGCCATCTGCAGTTAATGTACCTATGCCATCCACCCAAGTCTGACACGTCTCGCTCACGGGTGGCAATCGCTGTATTTTTACATATCGGAGGCCTTTGCACTTGTCAGCTTCCTTCAGATGTATGCAATTTCTATGAATTAGTATTCTCTTGGGAATGTCCCTTGTGAATTAGAGATTGGAGGCTACATGACAAAATGACTCTTAATGATGCAGGAATAAACTTGTTAAAGGGAACTTGTGAGCAGTTTGCCTTAGCCTGTGCTGTATAGTGAATATATCTATAGAATACGGCAAACTAGTGCAATGACTTGTACTGAAGGGGCCGCTCATCCATAATCGAGCCATTCATTTTCTGCCATATTATGTGGTATGGGACAGATTTTCATCATGGAAATAAGGCCGCGTTCTGCTTCCACCCGCCTATTTTTAATCTGTCATATGCATTTTCTTATTAAAAACACAGTTTCTTACTCTTGCGGTAGGGACATTCTTTCTTCGTCTTCCTCAGAGGTCAATAAATATCTGTATGTTTTTGTTCTTCCATGCTGTTTCTGTAGATGAGCAGTTGTAATAAAGGGACTGTTGTATCGGAGAGCTTCACAAGTGTAAATACAGAAGAGAAACCATTTCATTATTACTTTTCCGCACCCTTAAGAATTCCAATTGCTGGATTCATGGCTATAATACAGATGGGGACGAACAACGGGGACAATTAAAGCAGATTAGATCGAAAACAGAAAAAAAACCCTATATACATTTATTTTTTTTTCCGAGAAAATTAGCTGTTCAAACGGGATTGTATCATAGATGTGTGAAATTGTCACATTGTATTAGGGGGCTTAGCTTCTCTCTAATGATGACAATGAACTGCTACATAGATGGTACGTAATTGCTTTTGTTCATGTGGTCTTCAAATTTGACTTAAATTTCATTACATTTTTGGGGGTCAAATCACAATGGATAATAGACCATCCTGTAGATTTTACAAGACGTTTGTGTAAATTATGTGCTAAAATGAGATCCACTGCTTAAGAGCTACTGCGTAATTACCACTGTGCTCCATGTAATTCTTTGTAGTATAATGTTAGGAATAAACCAACCGTCTCTATCATTACCGAATTAAAGGTAAGAAAAAGGTAAAATTACAGTGTCACCGCAGCGCTCCCGTATGCTTCACACTTGGCTGTGACCCAAACTGTTAGGTGGAGTTTGGGATTAATCCTCCACCTGGACCAAGGATCTAATTTTATGAGCTTCTAAAAAAAGACATTCTGGATAGTGTTGTTTTCTTGGGAGAAGGATTTTTTTTTTTTTCTGGGTGCTTTTGATGTTGCTTGAGGCTGATCAATTCAGCTTCAATCAATGATTATGTATAAAGGCGAGACAATCTGGAAGCCAGACAGGCGACGGCATCAATCTACTGCATCATCCTCCATTTCCAAAGTACTCCGAAATGAACTTTGAGAGTGTTGGCTGCGTTGTGCACGAGATTACGGGGGAATACCTTATTTAACCCTTGACTGCCATGTCCGCAAATGCAGCACAAGGTAGTCCTAACTTTGCACCAATTACAGCCTGATGCTGGCTATCTGTTGCTCTTTCCAGTGTGGAAAAGCTGTACGGTATATTGCGGAACTTCTCCATGTTCCACTCAAATCAATTACACAAACATACCCCTAAGTCCATGGTGATACACTGTGCTGCAGTGCTAGTGCTTTATCTCTACACATACTTCAAGATGTGGGATTTTTTTTTTGTTTTGTTTTTTTTAAACGATTAGCATTTTTTTTTAAATCTTATTAGAATAGTAATATCTGGTGGTTTTGTTAAAATCTTTTCTGAAATTAGATCAAAACAGTCCACACACTTTTAGCGGCACGGTGGCTCAGTGGTTCAATTCCCACCAAGGACACCATCTGCAAGGAGTTTGTATGTTCTCCCCATGTTTGCGTGGATTTCCTCCAGGTACTCCAGTTTCCTTCCACACTCCAAAAAAAACATACTGATAGGGACCTTAGATTGTGAGCCCCAATGGGGACAGTGTTGCCAATGTATGTAAAGTGCTGTGGAATTAATAGCGCTATATAAATTAATAAATATTATTATTATTATATTATCACTTACCCCTTCAGATTATTATTTATTATTAATACCGCAATTTATTCCATGGTGCTTTACATGTGAAAATGGGTATACATAATAAAACAAGTACAATAATCATGAACAATATAAGAATCCATTGTGTTCCCCTCTATAGGCAGGCAGTGTGGGCGGAGAGGCAGTATAGCAGAGGTGACAGTGCTATGAGAGGGGCAGAGCTGATGGAAGGGATTGTAATGTGACACAGCTAAACTCAGCTGTGCCTCTCCCCCACAGTGTTTGCATAGAAGTGAAAGGTGTCAGAAATCACACTTATGTCTGCCATGCTGACTGCTACTTGTAATGGCTCTACAGTGAGATCAGGGTGTGACCGATGCGGTGGTCCCCTGGCAGTTAAGCTGCTGTCCTCCACCTGGCACCTCCAGCTACGTTACCCATGCACGTGGCACCATCCACACGGACTCCTTGAAAAAGACCTCGCTGAGGTCGGAACATTGGATTGTTGGATTTTTGTTGTGGTTCAGGTCTGGAATAAAATCTTCACATTGCAGCAGCTCAATTTCATTCATGGTCTTATTGGTGCTAGGTGTCATTTTATGCCTCAAATAGGCGTAGCCTGTTTGGACTTAGGCTATGTGCCCACGGGGACAGTGTCCTGCGGATATATCCGCAGGACGGACATTCCGCAGGTGCTCCCAGGAAACGGCACCACAACGTTTGTCTGTTTCCATGCTGCGGAATGTCCTGCGGATATGGTGCGGGCATTCTGCATTGAGGATACAGTACCATGGCTTCGGCACTGCATCCTCATACTTCATACTTACCTCCATCATGCAGCACCTCGCTTTCCGGCAGCCGGGTCACTCTCTCAGCGTCTGCAGGAGAAGGTGGGCGGGCCTGAACTAGCTCCGGCTGTCACATGACCAGAGCTCGTGCAGGCTCCGCCCACCTCTTCCTTCCTGTACCTGGATTCACCGCGCTCCTGTACACCGGACGGAGAAAGTGACTCTGGTGAGGCAGGTAAGTATATGGGACCCTGCGGAGAAATCCGCAACAATAATTGACATGCTGCAGATTTTTCCGCACGAAAATCCGCACGATTTCCGCTGCGGAAAAAAACGCAGCGTGGGCACAGCATTTCCCAAATGCCATAGAAATGGCTGGGGAGTAGCTGTGCTGCAGATTTCTCGAAAATCCGCGGCTTTTCCGCGAGAAATCCGCGGCAAAATCCGCACATTTTCCGCAGCATGGGCACATAGCCTTATGGTGGGGACATGCCTTACTTTCCCCTGTGTGATCCTGACCAGTCATAAGCAGGCCGTAATACTCAAGGGAAAGAAGTAAACGTCCCAGTAAATATTTCTGATAATTTCCAAGTAGGCATTATTAACTCATTAGCAACCAAATACTTTGATTACTAATATCTCCACACAGAGGTACAAAATTAATAATAATAATAATAATAATAAAATCACGTTTTATTGTGCTGGGTGTCCAGTTTTAAATGAACAATTTGGCGTAAAGTCTTCTTTAAAGAGGACCTGTCACTTGGTCCCCTGATTTGGCCATTGTTTTATGGTTTGCACTGAATCCCTCCATTGCAGAGATATTCACATTTATTCTTTTGGAGCTTAGTATGTGAAATCTCTGCTTGTACTTCATCTGGATATTTCTTCAGTCTTCTTTGGCAGCATTTGGAAAACAGGGGTAGAAGCACCTCCCACCCCAATCACAGCTGGGTATTTAATTTAGCAGTGTCAGATACGGGCAAGCTATGATCAGCAGCCTTTGGGAGGGAAGAGTGAAAGCACATGGCCCTAGAGAAGGCTATGAATAAAGTGACTAACTGAACTCCAAGCAGAGATTTCACATGCTACGCTCCAAAAGCAATATGATAATATTTCAGCAATGGAGTGATACCAGAATCAGGGGAGCTTAGGGATTTTTTCTTTACATGGTGTTTAACTCCTCTTTATCAACTGGCAGGTCTTTTTTTTATATGGCCTTGTCACATGACTTTGGAATAAGCGGAAAAAAACAGAAACTCAATTTGCAGGCACATATTTTCTCCTCATCAGCGCAAAGCAAACATTATGGGTGAGAGTTCTCTGACTGAGGTCTAAGTAGAAGTGCTGAATAATTCCTCCGTTTGATTTTGAAAGGCTAACAACAGAAAAACCATGTCTATTTTTTATTTTTGTTTATGCTAGTACATGTGCTTTTGGTTCACATTAGTATGCCATGTGCAGCCATGGTTAGTAACCGTGTTGCCTATATATCTTTTTGGGGCCAGTGTGTATCCCCTTTGTCTTCTTTAGAGTGATATAATAGAATCTATTACAGTGAGCGCCACACATAATTCATTATGAAGTGACCTACAGTAGGTCTGTTGTATGAAGAGCTAGGCTGTACAGCTTTATGATCTACACTGTTGTTTATGTGTTTCCTATCAGAATAGAGATAAGTGTTAGATTGATAAAGTCTCTGAATCACAGCCGACTGCTCCGACTATAAATGAGATGCACAGTTCAGCCACCTTCTGTTTTTGCAATGTTTAATAAATTATATGCCCAATTAATTGCCATGACCCCATCAATAATTGTTGGGAGGTTATCTGTGCTGCGATGATTAAAACTGAAGGTTGTGCGTTACTGTGTGCATTTATCTTAACAACTGTAGTTAATGGTGCTTACTAAGACAAGTATATGCTTTGTCCAACTTTTATTATCAGAAGAACTTGAAATACAAGATATAAAAATTGTATGAACTTAAATACACACAAGGTTTAGATTTTTTTTTTCCTACAGTCAGCTTTTTTTGTTTAAAATGTTTGTTATTAATTGCTTTAGTTAGACTGGATGAAAATTAAGCAAGTTTGCAAGTGACTTGTTTTTTCTATCTGTTTTCATTCAACTGCTGTGAGAGCTTATATCTCACATAGTGTACAGCTTGTTTTCATGGAGCTCGGTTACCAGAATCCGGCCCAGTAGTTGCATCCCAGTAAGCTCTCTTCAGCACATTAGTTTCTATACAGCAGTCAGCTACTCACCTCCTTTCCTCTCACTCTTGGGTTCTCCGCTATTTTGTTAAAGAACCAGCCGTGAGCCCCCACTAACTGCATCTTCGATATCCTAATTATGGCTCTCACTTTCCTGAGCCTTGTACTTGTTCAAGTGCTCTGCTATCTGTTAATAAATCGATAACCTTGTAGATGCAGAGATCATTGACAGATTGTAAATTTGCATTAGTAGTCAAAAGCTCTTGGATAAAAACTGTCATTCAAGGGCAAGTTCCTACCACCACACTCCGTGTCTCCCAAACAATAAGAAAGTAAGATTTCATAGCAGTTTGCTGCTCCAGACAAAACTTAACATCCCCTTTAAGGTCCTGTTGAATGAGTAATGGCCACTTAGGCTATGTGCGCACTAGGCGTTTTTCTGTGTTTTTCGGGTGCGTTTTTGTTCAGAAAACTGCATGACTTTGCTTTTACCAGCAAAGTCTGACTTTTCATTTTTGCTGTCTGCACACAGCTTTTTTTTTAGGTGCCCACAAAAACGCAGCATGTCAATTATTCCTGCGTTTTTCACCCATTGAGTTCAATGAGATGTTCAAAAACGCAATGAAAAACGCTAATTGCAAATATAGCTGCGTTTCTATAATTATAAAACGCAGCTATAAACGCAAGGGGTGGGTAGTACAGTCACGTATACAGGAAGAGGATTGTACTCACCCAGCATTCCTTGTGTTGGTAAACACAGAAGAGTGAATCCTTCTGGTACCGCCACCCCTGTTTCCACCTCCCATCCGGCGCCATGTCCGGGCGGGAGGTGGAAGCAGCTGCGAAATCAAAAGTGAACAGTAGAAAAAAATATATCATATTCACCTGTCTGCAGACTTCCGGGACACGTCCGATGGCTGCAGGACCTGCTGGTGACCAGCTGATGCGGTCACCTGACGGCATCAGCTGACAGTTTAAGTCCAGCAGTGAGACCGGCTTTTTACCGCTCAGCCGGCTTAAACTATCAGCTGATGCTGTCAGGTGACCGCATCAGCTGATTACCGCCGGGTCCTGGAGCCATCGGATGGGAGTCTGCACAGAAGTGTGTAGTGGGTTTTTTTTCTTTCTTTTTTTTTTTTTTCTACTCCTGCTTCAGCTGATTATATAAACTGCTTTTATACAATCAGCTGATGTGTCATGTGATTCATGTCCTTGAACCTGACACATCATCTGATCGCTTTGCCTTCCTTCCGGCAAACCGATCAGATGAAATTATATCCGGATTGGACATCGCGGGACCCTTGCCCCAGGACTACAGTAGAGGGGGGAGTTCTTTAGTTCAATAAAGATGGAGTCACTAATTGTGTTGTGTTTTATTTCTAATAAAAATATTTTTCTGTGTGTTGTTTTTTTATCTGTACTAGAAATTCATGGTGGCCATGTCTAATATTGGCGATACACCGTGAATTTCGGGCTTAGGGCCAGTTGATAATACACAGCTAGCCCTAACCCCATTATTACCCAGCACCAGGGCAGCTGGAAGAGTTGGATACAGCGCCAAAAGATGGCGCTTCTATGAAAGCGCCAATTTCTGGGGCGGCTGCGGACTGCATTTCGCAGCGGGGGTTCCCAGAAAGCTTGGGCACGCTGCACTGCAGATTCCAATCTCCAGCTGCCTAGTTGTACCTGGCTGGACACAAAAATTGGGCAAAGCCCACGTTTTTTTTTTAGTTTTTTTTTAAATTATTTAATGAAATTCATGAAATAATTGAAAAAAAAAAAAGGGGGCTTCCCTATATTTTTGGTTCCCAGCCGGGTACAAATAGGCAGCTGGGGGTTGAGGGCAGCGAAGCCCACATCATTATTATTATTTTATTTTTTTTTATTTTTTTTTTACGTTTTTGGGCAAAAAACTCCTGCATACAGTCCTGGATGGAGTATGCTGAGCCTTGTAGTTCTGCAGCTACTGCCTGCTCTCCTGTATACACTAGTGGAGAATGAAGGAGAACAGATTGATGAAGGAAATTTCATCAGATCTTTTTTTTTTTTCTTCACCAATCTTTAATGGCATTGTTCACTGATAAGATAAAAAAAAAAAAAACGAAGCCCAAAACGCAGTAAAAACGCATGCGTTTTTTGGATGCGTTTTTGCCGCGGATGCGTTTTTGAGAGTTTTTTGCAGCCAAAAACGCAGCATCTTTGGAGCTAAAAAAAGTGGTTAGGTACGCACATACCCTAAGGGGTACTTTGCACACTACGACATCGCAGGTGCGATGTCGGTGGGGTCAACTCGAAAGTGACACACATCTGGTGTCGCTGTCGATATTGGAGTGTGTAAATCGTTTTTGATACGATTAACGAGCGCAAAAGTGTCGAAATCGTATCATCGGTGTAGCGTCGGTCATTTCCATAATTTCGGAAGGACCGATGTTGTTCCTCATTCCTGCGGCAGCACACATCGCTGTGTGTGAAGCCGCAGGAGCGAGGAACATCTCCTACCTGTGGCTCACGCCGGCTATGCGGAAGGAAGGAGGTGGGCGGGATGTTTACGTCCCGCTCATCTCCGCCCCCCTGCTTCTATTGGCCGCCTGCCGTGTGAAGGCCTTAGGAAGGAGGCGGGTCGCCGTCCAGAGCGATGTCGCAGGGCAGGTAAGTCCATGTGAAGCTGCCGTAGCGATAATGTTCGCTACGGCAGCTATTACAAGAGATCGCAGCTGCGACGGGGGCGGGGACTATCACGGTTGGCATCGCAAGCATCGGCTTGCGATGTCGTAGTGTGCAAAGTACCCCTTAGTCTTTCAGGTATACTCCCCTTCAAATCCGTGTACATCCAGCATTGGTATCTAATATATTGTAACTGCCTCCCATACCAATAACTGGTGCATATTTATCAGGACTGAGAAATAAAATATCCATCAAGTTCATTGCCTGTAGTTGTTCTTCTCTTCTAGAAACACTTGGTGAAATTCACTGTAGACGCCATTGGTCACCATTATCAGACAATCTCCATCAAGTGTTATGAAGTTATTAGGCTATTAGGTCATATTGGTCTTCCTTCATATGTGGCCTATTGTAATGTACACATATATGTAATAGGTCTGTTTTGATAAATTACCCAATTATTACGACTGACATTCACCACATAGCAGATGGCCAACACTTAGGGTGCATACAGGGTGCGTTACACTTACCGCATTAAGCGCCAATTGGCTGGTACATGTTTGATTATCGGCGGTCGTTTCACTGCCTGTTTGGGCAGGCTTACCACAGTTTTTCCCAAGTGCACACAATGATTCTTAATACAATTTCTGTGCATAAATTAGCATTGTTCTCAGAAGCACATGTCTTGTTTACATGTTTCGAAATGATTTCACATGACTAAAGGTGTTTTTGTTTTCTTTTGTTGTTTTATTTCTTGTTGGGTGGTTGGCAAGCCTGGCTACACTGGCCAACTATCGAGAAACGAGCAGTTTTAAGGCCCAGTCACACACAACGACTTACCAGCGATCCCGAAAACGATGCGACCTGATAGGGATCGCAGGTAAGTCGCTGGGAGGTCGCAGGTGAGATGTCACACAGTCAGATCTTACCAACGATGCAGGAACGATACAGGTCGCAGTAGCGACCTGTATAACGATCTCAGCAGTCACTGTGACCCTGTCACACAGCGTCAAACACAGCGATGGGTTCTGCCCAGCAGGACATCGCCTTTGAAGAAAATGACCTGGACCATTCTGCAACGACTAGAGATCTCACAGCAGGGGCCTGATCGATGGTAGGTGTCACACATAACGAGATCGCTAACGGGATCGCTACTACGTCACCAAAACGGTGACTCATCTGCGATCTCGCTAGCGATCTCGTTATGTGTGACAGTACCTTGAGGAACTCATGATAATCAGCTTGTGTAAATAAACCCTTACAAAATTCGTTAGTAATTTCCCCTGAAGTGTTATTGTTAATTGACCCCAAACTGTAGTCACTTCCAGCTCTGATAATGAGGGGAAGATGGAGATGGCCTAATCTGCTCACAGCGACTTTCACTTATTTTTGCTGTAGTCTTTGATATCATCACAAAATAGTGGGATCTTGTCAGCTGCTCTGATGTGCAACCAAGTAGCAAGATCATAACCTGCACAAACTTTTACTAATATTTTAACCAAGACTATGTTTTGTTTTTCTTCTAGCTTTGATGACAAATGTGCAGGAGTAAGATGCACCTATTTCATTCTAAGGAATGCACCTATTAACAAATTTGGCTCATCTTAAGACTCATGTGCAATCACACTAAATGTACTCTAATCAGGGATTGGAGTACATTTCTTTAGTGATTTACAGCACTTTTGTAGGGAAAACTTGTGATAAATATTCCCCATCATAGCCAAGCTCCATCCGCTTTCCAGTTTGTGAAGTTGGACTGTTCTGGTTTCACAAAAATTTTGCAACATTTCAAGCAATTTTCCAGCAGAGAGTTGAAGTTAACTGCTTTGTGCATGGGCATTAGCTATGAGCGAGCACTACCATGCTCAGGTGCTTGGTACTCCTTAAGATCATTTGGATGCTCGGATGGGTGCGACTCGAGTATCAGAGCATAATGGAAGTCAATAGTGGACTCAAGCATTTTTCCGGGCAAAAGTCCCCCATTCACTTGCATTATACTTAGGTGCTCAAGTCTCCCCCATCCAAGCATCAGTTACTCTTACCAAGCACCCAAGCATGGTAATGCTCGCTCATCACTAATAGACACCTATGACGTTCGTTCCTGGGATTGGGATCCTCTTGCTCTATCTAGCTAATTTGCCATGGTATGTACATTTTCAGATCTTCTGTGATCTGTATCGCTGGCTTAGAAAACAAAAGAGAAAATTGTGTAAAATGTAGGACAATTGTAGGTTTCTGAGAACACCAGTGAGATTAGAGAGACATACAAATAGCCTCTTCAGAGAGGAAGAGGACTTGAACTTCAGAGCCACTTATTAGAAGTAGCAATCGACCCTTTAACAAGACTTGTCAAATGATTCGGTATAAAATCCAAACCAGACACTATTTCCAGACACGTGTGTCACGGTGTTTGCCCTTCAGCTCTGCAGAGCAAGAGGTCTGATTTGGCTGAATGAGAGGCCTCTGACGGGGACCTAATTGGTATCGTATCTCTTAACCCTAGAACGCATACCTGGGTCCTCGCAGGCCTGCTAGCTCACTTGTTTTCTATTGTAGATTTCTATGGTTGCACGTTCTAGGGTTACGTGTAGAGTGCCATGCTGATGTGAAATAAAGTAAACCTAAAAACAAAAAAATAAAATCTTTTATTTTCCTCGTTTTTAACTTTTACGTTGTTTTGTCTTGTCAAATAATCTGTCAAATCTCCCAATTTAGAAATATCTCTTTGATTTAGCTATTGTATTTTATATTCTTTTTTTTTGTTATCAGATTTCCAGTAGTTTACTTTTTATTAGTGCCCTCTATTTTTGGCAGAATAACAGTTACCAGTGCCGTCTGATATTTTTTTAATTTTTTACAACTAATACGTTGTAATCCCTTAATTTAGGGCTTGCTCTCGGAAATTTTACGAAAGGAAGAAGATCCCAAGACAGCATCTCAGTCATTACTGGTAAATCTACGGGCAATGCAGAATTTCTTACAGCTACCTGAAGCTGAGAGAGACCGAATTTACCAGGATGAAAGGGAAAGAAGTCTCAATGCCGCATCCACCATGGGTCCAGCTCCTCTGATCAGCACACCACCAGCCCGTCCTCCGCAGGTAAAGGATGGAGTAACTAAACTACAACTCTGTCTTCAGCTATCCGTAGTTCCCTGTAATTGTTAATGTAATGGCTTTTACCCTAAGGGTAATCCTGTAGTAAAAAAATTTTTGTTACCAGCAGTACTATGAAAACATTTGTCTTCCTGCTGATAGCCTTTCATATCCGCTTGTCCTCGATGAGGAGTTCAGTGACGTGACACACATTCTAGCAGCTCCTCTCACAAAAGTTGCTCATTAGTGATGGCAAACCTTTTTTACAGCTCGTAGTCGGCTATTTAATTATATGCTGATGGGAAAAAATTCACTTCCTTCCCTAAAATCTTGCTGTCCCACACACTTTTGCAATCTTGTTTTTCAGTCCTGGGAAACACTTAGTGATGGGCACTGGACTATTTATTAAAGTTTGTGTAATTTTAAAATTGATAACCAGTTCTAAATTATTGGACCAGGTTTTTATTTATTTATTTACTTTTTTTTATTTTGTTTGTCTTGGGAAAAACTGACATTTTTGTATCTCATTTTTTAAATGTTTTTGCGAAGTGTTTTTACCATTAGGCTATGTGCGCACGTTGCGTAATTGCATGCAGTTACGCTGCGATCTGCACCGCATAGTAACTGCATGCGTCCTGCGTCCCCTGCACAATCTATGGAGATTGTGCAGGAGCCGTGCGCACGTGGCGTCTTAGAGCGCAGCGCTTCGGTTGTTGCCCGAAGCGCGCGTTCTAAGAAGTGACATTTCACTTCTTTCCTGCGCTTTGCCTGCATCCTCCGCCCTGTCTATGGGAGGGGCTGCAGTCAGAGCGCATGGAATCAGCTTTTTTTTTTTTCCATTATGGACTGTTTCTGCAGCGATTTGAAGCGCACATGTGCTGTTCAAATCGCTGCAGAAATTTCTGCAGGGACAGTACGCAACGTGCGCACATAGCCTTAATGAAAAAAATAATAATAAAATATTGGGGTTTCTCTTCCTTATTAGATAGTAAAAAAAAAAATAAATAACAGGCAGGCAGCGCTTGAATAATCCATTGATGGCATCCAAGTTCCTTTTTTTTTTTCTCTTCCTGACCAGTTCACTTGAATAAAAAAAAGTTAAGTTTCAGTTTTTGTTTAATTGTTTTATGCAAACAATCGGTCCATGGCTAAAAAAATGGACATATGAAAATGCCTGTAGACCATGATGGGTACATCACAGTAGCATGACCCTCGTCTGACGCTCACAGCAGAGGGTCAGACTCAGTAGCGTATCGTGTGTACCCTTAGTGTTAATGAATCGGGCCCTTTGACTTCGCCCAAGACCGGCGTTTACATACACTTCTGTGTGCGCCTCACCACAATCCTACTCCAGTCCATGCTGGAGTAAGCTTTTCAGTGTAGCGAACGCCACCACTCGGTATGAATATGAGAATTACCAGTCGATGGACTCTCTCACCCCAGTCATGCCCACTTTCAATATGATTACTATTTGCTATTTATGAAGATAACTGAGTCTGTGTCAGAACATTGGCTTAGCATCTCAACAAGCCCCAAAAAACAGACGTCCAAATGAGACCTAAGAGGGCTTGTCTGGTGTCATCCGATCTGGAGGTTAGCGGTGCTGATTAGAATAGGACATGTGCACGATACGTGAAGATCATGCATGAACCTGGCAGGTATCTCTTGTCATCTTCTAGGGTGAAAGTGAGCAGCTCTAGACAACACTTTGAAAACCTTAATTAAACAAAACCTATCTTTAGGAATACAGAAGATAACTGCGGATATATTGCCTTCCTCACGGTGTACAGAACTTGAATGAGAGAATCTTAAAGCCCGTTTTCATTTCTTGTTTACATTTTATAACGTGAAATGTCCATCATACACATTAGATTAGATTAAAATTGACCAAACCTGACTACTTTTCCAAACCATGTAATGTGTATGGTGGGAACTCCCAACTATCCCCAGAATGATGGGCGTCCAACTTTCTGATTTTGTATGCCCAGCTTTAATCTCTCTGAATTTATGGCTTATTGAATCTCTGCACAGACATTTCTCTCGGTCTACACGCTTTTGATGTAGATGGGGGTTAAGCGTATTATACAAGATTTGAACATGATGTTGTCTTTCAGGACCAAGTCTAGTGTTGCATATTCTGTCTATTCATTTCAGTTAAGCGATCGCAGCAGCAATACCAGACATAGCCTATGTCTTAGCTACGAAGACTCTTGCAATTTAGAAACTAGTCAGGTGGCAGTGTGCCATGTGCCCATGTTGAGTATTTGAGGTTTTTTTACCTTAGTATTTGTAAGCCAAAACCAGAAGTGTTTGAAAAATACAGAAGTAATGACGTGTTTCTATTATACTTTTCCTCTGACTGTTCTACTCCTGGTTTTGGCTTTCAAATACTGAGGTAAAAAATGCACCAAATACCTAAAGTGTGCATGTGGCCTTACAAATACTGAGGTAACACATTTCCCAAATACCCGTATGCATGTGGCCTTACTAATACTGAGGTAACACACTTCCCAAATACCCGTGTGCATGTGGCCTTACAAATACTGAGGTAACACACTTCCCAAATACCCGTGTGCATGTGGCCTTACAAATACTGAGGTAACACACTTCCCAAATACCCGTGTGCATGTGGCCTTACAAATACTGAGGTACCACACTTCACAAATACCCGTGTGCATGTGGCCTTACAAATACTGAGATAACACACTTCCCAAATACCCGTGTGCATGTGGCCTTACTAATACTGAGGTAACACACTTCCCAAATACCCGTGTGCATGTGGCCTTACAAATACTGAGGTAACACATTTCCCAAATACCCGTGTGCATGTGGCCTTACTAATACTGAGGTAACACACTTCCCAAATACCCGTGTGCATGTGGCCTTACAAATACTGAGGTAACACACTTCCCAAATACCCGTGTGCATGTGGCCTTACAAATACTGAGGTACCACACTTCACAAATACCCGTGTGCATGTGGCCTTACAAATACTGAGATAACACACTTCCCAAATACCCGTGTGCATATGGTCTTGCAAATACTGAGGTAAAAAAATATACCAAATACACAGTATGTGCATGTGGCATTAGAAATACTGAGAACACACTCCCCAAATACCCAACGTGTGCATGTGGCCTTCCAAATACTGAGGTAAAAAATGCACCCAATACTCAATGTGTTCACATGGCCTTAGATCTTGGTTGTGCTATTTAAGATCAGTAAGAAACCTTGATCCAATGATCTGTTTATTTAAATTGAGGATGGTTTTACAATGTGTGTTATGGGTGAATCCGTTTTCTCTTTAGTGTCCCTTTTCCATCTGTTATTTGCATACTTGTATATAAGGTATGCAATGTCTTGTACAGTCAGTTGAGAATGTGGGAGCATTTACGTTAGTAATACCGTCTTCACATTACTTTTAGTTTTCCTCAGCAGACATGAGTTCAGGCATGTCTCAGGGATGACATGTGCCAAAATGGTGCTGAAAACATTGAACAGAATACGTTTTTTTTTCTCAAATAGATTATCTTTTCAATGTCATCCCAATTTTCTCTAAATAGAGGTTAATGAGAGATTGCAGGCATGACTTTGAAGGAATAGTCTATGACTTGGCTGCTGACCGATTCAATGCATAGGCGGGCACCGCTTAATAAAATACAATGTTGGTGCTATGTCATGTACAGCTAATACCATCTGCTAGATGATGATCACACCAATGAAAACTATATTCTGGCAATTTTAATTAAAACTCTTGTGTTATCAGTTCCAATAAATACGTGTAATAACCATATATACAGTTAAACTGCAAAAAGAGCCAGAATAACATAAAATTTACCCAAAAGTAATGGAGGGAAGCGCCCACATACCATCACTGCCATGGCTTCTACAGAGCTAGAGTATGAGATTGTGTGGAAGTTCTGTATGTAAGTACACGGACAAGCAAAAAGATAACAATGTTTTTCAGGTTCCATCCACTACACCTTAGGCTACATTCACACGACCATTCCGTTTTTGCAGTCTGCAAAAAAAACCTGTCCTGTTTTTCCACAGATGCATCCGTGTGACAACCGCATCCGTCCCGTTCCGTTCCGTATACGGTCCGTGTGACTTCCGTTTATTTTGCAGAACGCAAAAAAAAAAAAAAACAGAAGGAGAGTTGCATACAGTCCAGGGTATCTATATAAGGTCTATGGGGAACAGAATCCAGTGCAAAGGGGTAGGAGAAAGCGCTACATACTCACCGGCGCGGTGTCACACGGCTCCCGCAGCAGCTCTTTGTTCTTCCCTAGCCGACCGCTCATTAGGCTCATACATATTAACTGCTTCCCTCGCTCACTGGTGTCTGTGATTGGTTGCAGTCGGACGCTCCCCCACACTGATTGACAGCTGTCTGACTGCAACCAATCACAGCCGCCGGTGGGCAGGTCTATATCGTACCGTACAATAAATAAATGATTAAAAAAAAACAGTGTGCGGCCCCCCACAATTTTGATACTAGCCAAGATAAAGCCTCACAGCTGCTGGCTGGTATTCTGAGGTTGGGGAGACCCACGTAATTTGGAGCCCCCCAGCCTAAAAATATCAGCCAGGAGCCAGCCGGAATTGACACATCCATTAGATGCGACAGTCGCGGGACTTTACCTGGCTCATCCCGAATGCCCTGGTGCGGTGGCAAACAGGATAATATATGGGGTTGATACCAGCTGTGTAATGTCACCTGGCATCAAGCCCTGGGTTGTGATGTCACGGCGTCTATCAGATACCCGAGATCACTAACCCAGTCAATAATAATAAAAAAAGTCAAATTTTTATTTGAAAAAACACTCCCCAACACATTCCCTCTTTCCCCAATTTATTGGAAAGAAAAAAATATCCGGGTCCGACGTAGTCCAATAAGGGGGTCCCACAACGATCCATACTCACTGTCCCAGTCAAAGAAGAGCAGAATGTTTCCCATTGGCTGGGAGAGCAGTGCAGTGACCTGAGCAAACATCATTAGGTCAGCCCAGGTCACTGCAGGGCATGACGAGCGCTGCCATCAAGTGGTTAGCTAGGTACATAACCTGCAGTGATGAACTCCACTGCACTCCTGATGTTCGCGCTCGTCACGGAGTTCCATTGTCCGCCATGTTCACATGCGAATTATCGCAGGAGCCTGTGACGTCACTGCTAGTCAGTCTTGGGACGCTCGCAAGACTTGATGTGAGAACTCGGCGGGCATAGATGTCTGTGACGAGCGCTGACGTCAGGAGTGCAGGACTTCATCACCGCAGGTAATAAACTTTACTAACCCCCTATTGTCAGCGCTAGTCATCCCCAAATCTGCTGACACAGCTGTGCGGGCACATGCTGACCTGCTGCAGTGCGAGCAGCTGCGGGGCTGGCGGGGAGCAGGACACAGACTGCAGGGGCACCCGACGGAGGTTACACGGAAGTGCTTCCGTGTGGCTTCCAGGGATTTTGCAAACCCATTGACTTGTATGGTGTCACAGTCCGCAGTTACAGAACAAAATAGGACATGTTCCATAATAATGGAACGGACATACGGCATCCAATGTGTTTTTTTTGTAGGAACTGATGGCACACGGAAATGCTTCTGTGTGCCACCCGATCCTACACAAAAGACATTGAAAAGATGGTCCTGTCAGTAGGTATGCAAAAAAACAGAACTGAACAGGACAAAGGGAACAGTCGTCGGGATGAGCCCTTAGGATGTGAGACTACCTTCATTTTATGCACAATCATATTGGCTATCTCATACATAAATATGGCTTGCAACTATTTAGTATATGATTAGTAATGCAGATTCTTGACATGTCACTGTATTGTTACTGTTTTCCTCCTAGTGGTGGAAGTCTTTTTCTTTTTTTTTTATACTACAAATTAAAACCACCAAAGATAGTTGTGTCCCACCTGTGCGGGTTAGGAGAAGAAGCTATTATCATCTGCTGTTGGCTTTCTTGAGGACTTGGTGGATTGTGGAACAGAACAGGTCTGCAAACTATGGTGGCTGTTCTCCATTGCAGAAGTTCACCTCCTGTTGAAGTGAATGGGAGCCCTGCTGCAGAGCTTAAGAACAGCTACTACACAGCGTACAGACCTGTACACTTGTACTCCATATAGTGTGGGCTATTTTTGCATCTGTGAGGCAGTTGAGCGGTGTTGGTTGCAAAAGGTAGGGCAGGAGTATCTTTAGTTTTGGGCAGCTCCATTTAGAGATGGGGCACCACAACATTTGTGGCTAAAGTTTGTTAGTTGCCATATTGGAGACTTGTATTTGTATTAAAGGGAATTTGTCACCCTAAAGGAATGGCCCTGAATTAAAGAGATATTGTAAGTGTTTTTCTTAAAGCGAACCTGTCAGGTGCAATATGCACCCAGAACGACGAGCAGTTCTGGGTGCATATTCCTAATCCCTACCTTAACCATCCCTGTATACAGTAGAATAGATGAAGAGTTCTTTAGAAAACGTATTTCTAAAGATCTTTTACCGTATGCTAATGAGCAAGGGCACTAACTCCCTGGGCGTTAGTTCCCCTGCCAGTCGCCCCCATTCGCAGGTTAGTACGCCCCTGTGGGCATGCTAACATACTAATAAATGTGCACCGTCACAGGATGATCATACTCACTTCTCCGCTGCACCGACGCTGGATTTTGGCTCAGTGTGCATGACCCCAGAGTTTTCTCATGTGCACTATGAAGCCGGGTGTATGCGTCCTGGCTTCAAACTGAAGTAATGCATATGACCAAAACTCCGGGGTCATGCGCACTGAGCCGAAATCCCCCGTCGGACGCGATGGCGGCGGAGAGGTGAGTGAGATCATCCTGTATCGTTGTGTATTCATTAGCATGTTAGCACATCCACAGGGAGAGTTAGGCAGCGATTAGCAATATACACCCAGAACTGCTCGTGGTCCTGGGTGCGTATTAGACCTGACCAGTTCCCTTTTAAGCCTCGTACACTTTTGATACCTGTCGGCTGAATGATAGTTCAGCCGGTCATTTGATCTACCGTTATCTCATCTGACTTTTCCATTAACACGCGCTTGCCTACCTGTGTTCTCTGTAAGAGCGCTGCTGTGAGACAACTTTTCACTGCGGCTTATCCCTTTTAAAGAACAAAAGGGATAAGTAATTTTTTTTTTGTCCCCTGACATCTATTGGGGGACAGTCGATAGGCCCCCATAGAGATTAGTCTATTGTACTAACCCGTTGCAGGTGCTGCCAGCGTTGGTCAGTTTTTGGGGCCTTTATGGCTTAATTCTCTTTCACTTCCTGCCATAATCCTATAAATATAAATGACCTCTGTAAGCTATTGAAGCATCTAAGAGTCCGCTGTAATATTTTTTTCCTTGGAGTCCTAGTTATGCTTTACTATACAGAGCATAGACTGATAGCTTACGGCCGGGAAATAGAAGAGAGTTTACAGACAATAATTACATCAGTGGAATCTGTGTGGTCTTATATTATAATATTCAGGACCATTTTTCACGGTGACAGATTCTCTTTAACGTAATCGGTTCACTCGCGGGCTTGCCTAACACCATTCTTGTATATGTCCTAATGGTGCACGGCGCTTCCATTAAGTTTTACGGGGATACTTTTGTGCTTTAAAACAAACGCACCGATCGTGGAAAATATTGCTTAGATGCTTCTTATCCAGATTCAATGTACATAATAAAACCGATGAGTTCATCAAACACAAAAGCATCTTTTCTTGACATACGGCAGAGTTTACAGCTAATGATTACCAAATGTCTTCCAGGAGTAATAAATAACACGGGTTGGCGAAGGTGGACAGGAGGAAGCTGCTCCAGTTATACACTAATGTATTGCAAGAAAGAGAGCAAATTTCCTTATTGAAAGGGAACATGGTGTGCTAATGGCTTAGTCTACTATTAATGGACTTTAGCCTGAAGTCCAATGAAGGATCCTTTTAGAGATAAGGGGATAAAACGGACTTCAAATCATAAAAAAAAATGTGATTCCCAATAGAACTACCGTGATTCAATAATTAGTGTTGCCTTAGGCTCCACTGAATCATCGCGTGGTGCTTCTGTACGTCTCGGTGGCTTAGAGGATTACTAATATTTTGAAATGTCTAATAATATTACGGATTCTTTGTACAGCGTTATATTTGCTTTAACAATGACTCAAAATGAGGCAAGATTTGTTTGGTTTAGACATTTGCTGTTGCATATGATAGCTGGGATTTCGGATGATAATCCATTTATCAAGCAATGAGTCAACTGTAAATTCTGGATTTGTAGGAGCTAATGGAACTTAACGGAAGAGTTAAAATGACAATAAGGCTGCGAGAAGCGGGACGAAGGGATAGTAGCTAATGAAAGCAAGATCTACACGTCTAGAAATACAAATATTCTGATCTAAAATGTATAGTGATCGCTAAAAAAAAGCGAAATAAATGGTAAACGATCTAAAGCCCGTTTCTGTAAACAACCGCGGAGGAGTCTCAGGGAATATCTCGCATGTCTGTTCTCTCTCCTTTGCATATTTTTGCTGCCAAGTGTCTTAAAGAACTACAAAAGATTCATCAATTGCTTTAAAATTATTCCATTCTTTTGATGTAAGTCCAACAACAGGTATCACAATCTGCATTGAGACTGATAATACAGAGAAATGTAGAAACGATTATTGATGCATTCATGCACACGGTAGTGTACGTACGTGTCTGTCAGAGGAAAGTGGATGGGGCTTAAAACTTGGAAACGATTTCCGCAAATCCTGAGAAGTCTCCAGCAAAAACAATGTGGAATAATCTTTTCCCTGGATTCTTTCCTTTTTGTCGCTATTATTTAACATTTAATATGGGATGCTGCATTTTAGGATACTGCTCTTAGAATTTTTTTTTAAACTAAGGAGAGTTTGCCTGAAACTTACTTTTCACAGTTAACCCTAGAATGTGCAACCATAGAAATCTACCATAGAAAACAAGTAACCTAGCAGGCCTGTGAGGCCCGAGGTATGCGTTCTAGGGTCAATAAAATGATTCACAATGGTAGAGCCAATATCAGGCCTTCAGGCTACGTTTCCGAGTGTTTGAGTTTTTGATGTTTGAGTTTTTGTTTTTTCATTGCGTTTTACTTTGCATTTTTTTTTTAATATGCATTTTTCTCTCATTTTTGACCCTGGAGTTTTCTCTGTTTTTCATGTCATGTTTTAAATAAAGCTACTTTGTTTTTGACACTTCCCGATATCTGGCTTTTACCAAAACCTTATCATTATATTTAGGTGCAGATTACATGCTTTTTTTGATGTTTCGATGGGTTTTCTATATCTCTCATCCATTTTATTGGTACTATAAGAACGCAAAAAACCCAAAAGCTCATTATGTGAATATTGCCTAAAGGCCCCCGTTACACGCAACGATGTATCTAACGCTATATCGCCAGGGTCAGGGATTCTGTGATGCACATCCGGCATCGTGAGCGACGTTGTTGCGTGTGACAGCAAGGAACGACCGTTAACGATGGAAAATACTCACCTTATCGTCCATCGTTGACACATCGTTCCTTTTCAAAAAATCGTTGATTGTTGAGCACACAGGTTGTTCGTTGTTCCCAAGGCAGCACACATCGCTACGTGTGACACCTCGGGAATGACGAGCTGCAGCTTACCTGCGGCCGCCGGCAATGCGGAATGAAGGAGGTGGGCAGGATGTTACGTCCCGCTCATCTCCGCCCCTCCGCTTCTATTGGGCGGCCGCTTTGTGACGCCGCACGAACCGCCCCCTTAGAAAGGAGGCGGTTCGCCGGACACAGCGACGTCGCTAGGCAGGTAAGTCCGTGTGATGGCTCCGAACGATATTGTGCGCCACGGGCAGAGATTTGCCCGTGATGCACAAATGACAAGGCGGGTGCTTTCACCAGCGATATCGCTGCGTGTAACACCCCCTTAAGGCTAGTCTTCTTGTATATATAATCTATAGCACAGATGTAACTTAAGAAGGACTGTTCACTGGATTTTCTTATATTTTATTATTGGCTCCATAGACTCTGGAACAGTTTTTCTCTTCTGTGCCCCTATATTCTAAGGTTCTGCTCCCATCCTTGGTAATAAAGAGCATCCACTATGCACATTTTCTCTCCAACCAACTGGGTGTATGCCATGAAACTTCCCTGATGGGGTTTTGCCTTTTCTCCTCTGATTCCGTTGTTATAGAGTGGGATAAGCTAATGCCCTCAGAGAAGTTAAGGGTTGCAGCCTGGTTTCGGTTATTCTTAAAATGTGTGTTTGGTTTTTTTTTTTTAGTATATCAAACAGATATCAGAATAAATGTGTTGCTTGGATCCAACCGTACAACTTACTTATAAAACAAAGGTGCTCAGAGGGATTTGGCTTGCATTCCGGCCGGTAAACCTTACAAAACTCTGCTGTGCCTTCCTTTAAATAACGGCCATCATCCTCAACCCAGGCCCAGGCATATGTGTTCAGTGTGGAGAGTAGTGGAAGCTGCTATTGGGCACTTCTGATCACGACTGATCTCTTGGGAGAAAAAATAAAAGGATTGGATGTGGCAATTCAACGCGCCTTATTATCAGTCTGCCAAAAGTTTGGAATCCCACTCCCTCCATCAGATGTTCAGGGGAATTGGATGACTTTTCCATAATGTGCATTGGGGCTTTAAAGTATCAAATTGCCTCTGTGGGAGCAGAACATCATTATTTCTGTATTGAATTATCCCCCACTTGGAAAAGAAATGTTCTTAATAGCAATATTTTTGGGAAGTTGCACCTGAAGACCTCCATGCATGCGGCTCCTCACTAGTCCCAAAATGTATGGAGCTGTAAGAGGACCATATAGGGGAAGGAAACAAAAATCTAGTTTATTTTAAGCCGTGTAGATCCTGATACTAAGTATTTATTTTTTATAGAAAAGCCCACGTACTTCATCCACTAGGTGAAAACCTTGTACCTACTGACAGATCACAATCTGCTCCGAAATCGAAAAGATATGAACGGGTAATCATATCAGCAAAAGGGCAAGGTTAAGCCATGTTAAAGGGGGAAATTTAATAAAAATAAATAGCTGTGGAATCTGGGATGCCGCCATTACGCTTTTATCACAGGCATAAATCATCTCAGTTATGTTGCATGCCGTTCAAGATAAGCAAGTCTTTTCAAAGACAGATGGTTAAATTCTTTCACATTAATTGCAGAAAGCTTTCAATTGCACATTTGCACGGTTCTGTGAAAATATCTGGCTGGTTGCCATAAAAGTTGACCGATGACTTTTTTTCTATTGGCTGTTGTTGTTTGACAATGGAGACTGTAATGTTAACCTGCTCGGAAAGCGTACAAAAATTACTTTAAGTTGTTGCTAATACAGATTTATTTGTGGGTTGTTTTTTTGTTTTTTATTATTTTATTGAGTAATGATTATTTTCTCAATATTATTTTATGACTGGCAACGAACAAAATAAAATAATAAATATATATAGTATAATTATTATTTTTTTTTTTTCTACAATCTGAGTAAATTTCCTCTTTCTAATGTATGTTCCAGGTCAAAACAGCTACCATTGCAACCGAGAGAAACGGAAGCCTGGAGAACTGCAGCATGAATATTAATGCTTCCATCTATGATGAGATTCAGCAGGAAATGAAAAGAGCTAAAGTATCCCAAGCACTATTTGCAAAGGTTGCAGCTTCCAAAAGCCAGGTACATAATATTCATTTGAAGAAAAAATATTATTCTGCTTTCTGTACAGATATGAAGCGTTCCAATGTGTGAGAGGTGAATTTAGAGCATCGTACACAGGGTGGTGTCTAAGCCTTATTGCTCCCAGAGCATCTAATCTACTTCCATAAGCCACGAAAAACAACATAGACACTTGTGGGGTTTATTCAAACTGGTAAAAAAAAAAAAAATTAAAGTATTTTGGAAACTCGGAAGGGTTGCTTCATAATGGTGCTTGTGGGATTATACAACAAATATTGCATATATCATAGAATTGAGCATATCCTTTCTGGAATGGCTATCATGGGAAGCCCCCACACATTACAGCCATGTGTACTGATAAAAAACATAATTTATTCTAAATAAATGAATATTAATGAATTTATTGTTCCTCCCGTTAATTTCTTCCCTATGCCAGAACTGAGAGAACAATATTATTTTTAACAGTTTAACTAATATATCCACGGGATGTAGATCTTCCTATTTTACTTTTTCTGTAGGTTCCACTCTGTTTTGGCTCAAAATGGATATTCACAAAATATTAAGTTGTCTCTTTCAATAGGGGCTCTGCAAACTTAACTCTGTAGAACCACTTCTTGAATGGAGTGGAAGTGCACGTTCTGGACCTCTGCTCCACTCATGGAACTGCCAGAGAATGCCGTGCGCAGCTCCCTGATATTTCTAGCAGTACCATAGACCATAAAGGGTGCAGCGTTTGATCTTGTGCACCTCTGCTCTATTTATGATGGGGCTCTGCAGAGCCCAATTTCCTGAATTCAGAGTCCAGTTCTCAGGATAGCAGGGGGGCTTATGTGTTCGACTGTAGAGATGAGTGAACCCGAGCTTCGGTGTTCATACCAAACACAGACTTTGCCAAAAAAACAGTTTGGGTTCGGAATTCAGGTGCTTTACATATGCAAACCACTCGTGTGAGCATCGCTGTGCTCGGGTACGCTCTGTGCTCCACCCAGTGCGAGCCACTTGCAGTGTTTGCTCGGCTCACACTGGGGGTAACAACAGCGTGATTGGATATAGTGTGCACCACACAAAAAAAAAAATGGAAAAAACCCCATTCACCTGCCCCATGTTAATGGCTGGCTGCATTTGGGCAGAGATCCAAATTGTCCAATTAGTGACTTTCATTCGGCTTCAGGTCAAGTCTGGGTCCCAAACAGAACTTTAATGTCCAGCTGACCCCACCGAACCGAACTTCCACGGGTTCACTCATCTCTAGTCAACTGTGCAGCAATCAGTAGGTTAACCCCTATCCATTAGGACAAGGGATAACTCAATATTATAGGAATAACCATTCAATGAAGCTTGATACAAAATAATGACCTAAATGTCCACTGTGACACTGCGCTAAGAAAACCTCCGGTCTTATTTAGTCTCTAGATGCAGCCGTCGATGGCAACACCATAAGTGGCTTTGAAATGGAGGGTGCTCTGTACGCCATACTACTAAAAGGGTGACCATGACTTCTCATAGCAGGCAGGGATTTAAAGGGGTGGTTCATACTACCGGTCACATTGATATTATGTTGAGAAACAGGGTTTCTCTCAAATACCTTGTGTTGCCAATCGTGCCTGTGAGCGGTGCTATTGCAGTCCGCTCACCCAATTCTCGTGACCACTGATGTCCGTTGATGTCATGTCAGCTGAGGAGGGCCCCAGTCTTCCTCAGTGACTGGACTGTGGGCGGTGAAGCTTGTCACAGCCCAGCTTCTCGCGCACTCTATCCTTGGCTGCAGAGCACTGCATGCAGGAGCGATACTGGGCTGTGATGAGTGGTGAAACGCCGTCCACAGCCCAGTGACTCAGGGGAACTGTGGCCTGCCTCAGTTGATGTGACATCACCGAACAGCAAAGGTCACCAGGGATCACTCGAAGGGGGTGAGCGGACCAAAATAGCGTCGCTCACAGGCACTACTCGCAGCACAAGGTGTATTTGAGAGAAACCTTGTTTCTCAACATAATCTCAATGTGGCCAGTAATGAAAAGGGGTGACCCACCCCATTTCTAGGACTGCCAACTATGTACAAGCAAAAGGATTCCTTTCAGTATCCATAGGAACCTGAACTATAAAATTATGTTATGTGATGAAGGTTGTAAAGAAAAATTACCGTTTTGTTTTTTTTTTGGGGGGGGGGGGAGTTGTTGTAGTAGCTACTGGACAGTATTCACTTTAATAAAGAGACAAATAGCTATGTGAACATAATAAATACACCTAAAAAGTACCTTTTAATAATGAACCTCTAAAAAGGTCCAAAAGGACCCAGATTTAAAACGGACAATGGACAAAGACATTCACATGAATATATAGTAAGCCAAAATAGTGACTTAAATATAGATCGCCCACTTAGGTAGGATCAGTTTATCACCATCCAAGTAAAGGGGCCCTATCCCAAAAAAGGACCACCTGTTATCCAGGAGCAGATCAAATAGAAGGTATAAGAGGGGAACGGTCTTACCCAATCTGCCGTAAAAATCCCTCTTGATTATGTGTGTACCAGAGAGCTGAATGGTTCAGTCAATAACTGGATAACCTGGTCCTCCTCCTCGTGACTCAGGATCCACAATACTGAATTACACCAGTGCACCACTGCAGTGAGCCTCGTATAATTCAGTATTGTGGATCCTGAGTCACGAGGAGGAGGACCAGGTTATCCAGTTATTGACTGAACCATTCAGCTCTCTGGTACACACATAATCAAGAGGGATTTTTACGGCAGATTGGGTAAGACCGTTCCCCTCTTATACCTTCTATTTGATCTGCTCCTGAATAACAGGTGGTCCTCTTTTGGGATAGAGCCCCTTTACTTCGATGGTGATAAACCGATCCTACCTAGGGGGGTGAGGGGGGGTTGGACTATAAAACGCACCTTTTAAAAAGAAAATAAAATTTTCCCTAAAAACTTTTTGTCCTGTAGTCTGGAAGTGGTTTCCTGTGGTGAAAGAGAATGGTGACACTTTGCCAATTACTGAGAGAGCTATGCAGAGAGTAGCTCTCTCCTTCAGCCTGATGCTGATCTGTCTGATCGGTGCAGGGCAGGAGAGAAAGCGACCTGCACAACAACTGAATAGTGGAATTACTTTTTGAGTCAGTCACATGCCTGGAACAAACTTCAAAATGCGCGAGTGTATACACTTCACTTATAATCGGTGTCTATTTTTCTGTTTACAGCAGACATTGTGTGTGTGTGTGTGTGTGTGTGTGTGTATATACAGCAGAGTTGTGCGTGCTCTACCTTTTTAGTATATTAAAATTATTGGCATGAAAGCCACTTTCTTAAACCACCATGGACAGTAAAGCAGTATTCCCATCTCCATGATCCTATCCCAGAATGTAGTAGGTGTAGCAATAATAATAATATTAGCAAATCCCCTCCCTTTAGAAATGTAGTATAGTTCTGATATAGCCATGTCTCTTACCTCATGTGCAGGGCATTGCAGCTTGGGTATCCATGGTTAAGCTCACGAACAACAAACTCCTTATATAAGGGGATGTAACCATGGATACTTAAGCTGCAATTCCCTGCACATGAGGTAAGAGACATGGCTATATCACGAAAACTATACTACATTTCTAATTGTATAAAAAAGCAAAAAAGAGGAATAAATCTCATTACTTACAGCAAAGATGGAACTGCAGCTGTATATTGCCCAGGCCAAAAGACTACTACTCTGGCAGGATATAGCTAAGCCCCCACTAAGTGGAGGCATCACAGGTGCAGGAGGAGCAAATCACACACACTTCCAAACATGGAGGAGGTGATTGCTAGATGGTAAAACTGCACACTGATGGCTTGCATAGTCCGCTGTTCTAGAGAACAGTGCTCTATGCAAGCCATCAGTGTGCAGTTTTACCATCCAGCAATCACCTCCTCCATGTTTGGAAGTGTGTGTGATTTGCTTCTCCTGCACCTGTGATGCCTCCACTTAGTGGGGATTTCGCTGTATCCTGCAGGAGTAGTAGTAGTCTTTTGGCCTGGGCAATATACAGCTGCAGTTCCATCTTTGCTACATTTATAATTGGAGGAATTTTCTAATATTATTATTTATTATTATTATTATTATTATTATTATTATTATTATTATTATTATTATTATTATTATTATTATTTAATAATAATATTACACTTACTAAATCTTAGAGATGGGAATAACCCTTTAAATATGTTTTTCCTATTTTATGCTTTCTAATCCAGGGGTGCATCTTTTAGTAAGGTGCGTCCTACAGTCCAAAAAATCTGGTAATATAAGTTAATGACATAATGTATTCTTTTTGCATCCCATCTCCTAGCATAACTAAATAAGATATGGTCAAAAACTAGTGTATTCTTCTGAGATGTTGCCAATCAGTCTTAAAGTTCTCACAGTGCTCTGCAATTCAAGACCTTTGTATATTCCATCCTCGGTTGTAAAAAAAAAAAATGTAAAAAAGTTATACATTGCATTCTATGAACTCAGAAATAATGCCATAAAAAGAAGTACCGTATTTTTCGGACTATAAGACGCACCCTGGTTTTAGAGGAGAAAAATAGGAAAATAAAACTTTAAGCAAAAAAATGTGGTCATGACACACTGTTATGGGGCGAGGATCTGCTGCTGACATTGTTATGGGGTAATGTCCCCAAATTCTCTACTAAGGTACCCCATCCTGGTAATGATCCTCCTGCCTTGTATATGATCCTGCTATAAACTCCCATCCTGCTCATATACCCCCATCTTGCTTATATACCAGCATCCTGCTCATATTCCCCCATCCTGTTCATATACCCCATCCTGTTCATATACCCCCATCCTGTTCATATACCCCATCCTGTTCATATACCCCATCCTGTTCATATACCCCCATCCTGCTCATATACTCCCATCCTGTTCATATACCCCCATCCTGTTCATATACCCCCCATCCATCCTGCTCATATACTCCCATCCTGTTCATATACCCCCATCCTGTTCATATACCCCCATCCGTCCTGCTCATATACTCCCATCCTGTTCATATACCCCCATCCTGTTCATATTTCCCCATCCTGCTCATATACTCCCATCCTGTTCATATACCCCCATCCTGTTCATATACCCCCATCCTGCTCATATACTCCCATCCTGTTCATATACCCCCATCCTGTTCATATAACCCCCATCCGTCCTGCTCATATACTCCCCATCCGTCCTGCTCATATACTCCCATCCTGTTCATATACTCCCATCCTGTTCATATACCCCCATCCCTCCTGCTCATATACTCCCATCCTGCTATATGCCCCCATCGTGCTCATATACCATCCTGGTATATGGCCTGTATCCTATAGCACAGAGAAAAAAAACAAACGTTTATACTCCCCTTTTCCTCACTCCCTGCAGCCGATCATCTTCCTCTCTGCACCACTGACCTGTGTGTGTGTGTGTGTGTGGAGCCGTTCCCCTGCAGCACGCGATGTCTTCCTGTCTGTGCCGATCAGCTGACCAGCACAGATCAGCTGACCGGCACAGACAGGAAGACATCGCGTGCTGCGGGGGGCCGGCTCCATACACGGGGACGGGTGAGTACACTGATTCACTGCACCCCGCGCTGATGATGACGCGCGGGGAGCAGTGAATACAGCCGCACATGATCACTCCAGGCTGTAATTGCCAGGGGTGATCATGCGGACCGGCTCTTTACTATGCGCGCGTCCCCGCTCGTCCTCCCGCCCACCTGTCAGCGCCGGCTTCTGCGCTGAGAAATGGGCGGGAGGATGGGCGTGCATATGTAATGAGCGGGCACACGTGGTCACAGCAGGCTGCTACAGCCTGCTCGTGCCCCCAATGACCCGCTCCACCGCAGCACCTCATTCCCCGCAGCCACAGTCAGACCATAAGACGCACCCCCAAACTTTCCCCCAACATTTGGGGGAAAAAAAGTGCGTCTTATGGTCCGAAAAATACGGTAATTTTGTTCCACAAATAACTGGTGGGTGATATAACTATGTCTTGAGAAATAAATGAAGTTGGGGCTGTAGGAATTTGACATATGAGAAAACTCTGCTCTCGCCACCACCTATCAATGCTAATATCTATGGATTTGGATGCCCTTAAAGGGACAAACCACTGGCCAGGCAGCATGCTCGGCATCCTTGCTTGAGAACAGCAGCTGACTGACTGGGCAAAGTGGAAGTTGAGTCCAGCACCCGGTGGCTGAAATTAACACTTAATGGGTACTGAATCGATGGATGGGGCTAAGTTTGGCAGTTACTCCCTATACATAGATCGATGGGAGTCTGACCACTGGGACCCTCACTCATGCCAAGCATTGTGTGAATGGAGTGACGTCCTATCATACACACCTCCACTCCAATAATTTTTAACAATGCCGGAGATATCATAGCCCGTAGTGTGGCTGCTCTTTGCTCCATTCATTCGTAATGGGCGTGTCGAAGGTGCACAGAGAAGCCATGGGGGTCCCAGCAATTTAAGCTATCCCCTATCCTATAAATAGGGGATAACTTTAAACTTGGGACAAATCCTTTTCAATTATTTTTCAATGCATTAAAAAAAAATACTGTTGTGTCCAAAATGTTAATTTAATAAAATTGTCCATGTACGTCCTTGTTCCCCCTCTGAGCCCACCATCACATTTTAAAGTTCATGCCTAAATATTGAGGTTTTGTCTATAATGCCGACACATTACGGATGAGTGTCCGGTCAACCGATGGAAATGTACCGCATTTTTGAAGAGTTTTGTATGCTTGACACCTTTTTGATATTTTTTTACTGTTTATAATCTCCGTTTTGTGTTAACCCTTTTTCTTCATGTCTATATTGTATCCATGTTTTCCTATCCAGATCTCTTGTCTTTTGCATATTTTGTACATTGGTATATCCCATTGTTTAGATTCACCTTGGGGGATGATGCATTTTGTAAATTGTAGAAGTTGTTCTAGGTTCTACTTTTGCATTTTTTTGTGATGTATTTTTGGAATAAAGTTTTTAACCTTGTTAAATTTGCAATTGTCTAATTTAAGAGCAATTTGTAATTTTGTATATTCTCTTACCTTTACCTGCTACTTTATTAACGATATGTCTATTTTAAAACTGGTGTAGCTCTACATTTCACAACTCAAATCCATTATCATACTAAATATATTAAAGACCTGATAAAGTTGGTGTACTTGGTATGAAAATCTGTATTAGAATGACTGTGTGATCCTAAAATGTAATTGACCATTTTATTCATAGGCAGATCCATGTCAGAAAGGCTGTACAGTGGAACCTTGGATTACGAACATAATTGGTTCCGGGAGTTTGCTCTTAAACAAAGTTACTCTTATATGAAAGCAAATTTTCCCATAGGAAATAATTGAAACACAGACAATTCGTTCCACAACCCAAAAATATTTACTGTATTTATATAAACTTATTACAGTAATACAAAATAATGTGCTGTATTCATATAAAATTATTACAGTACACTAATACAACATACTGTACAGTAAAAAACATAACTTAAACTGCACATTAGCTTCCAATAGAATTGTTGGTGTGCGGGAGGTACAGTATAAGCAATGTGCTGTACTGGTTAGCCGAAAGAGAGTACAATACTGTATCCACAAATGCAAATTGATAGAAATGCTATATAGTATATACTGTACTGTGCAATGGTATACTGTATACAGTACATATGAACAGAAAATTATCTCCAGAGCAGGTCAGAGTGCGGTGAAAGGACAGAACTGGAAGTGTGCACGGTGGAAATTTGCTCTTATTGCAAAACATTGCTCTTAAACCAAGTTACAAATTTGTAAAAAGCTTTGCTTCTCTTGCAAAACGCTCTCAAACCAAGTTACTCTTAAACCAAGGTTCCACTGTATAATCATTTTGGGAAGTTTCCCTCCCTATGACTAAAATGCCTAAATAAATTTAAGGAGTATACAGTCCTTGTGCTATGGATTTGCAAAGTAAGTACATCAGCCTCACCAGATTTTTTACTTTGAGTCACTGATTAAATTTAAATTGCATCCATGTCTTCCATGATGAGAAACCGAGCCTTCCATAGACATGAGTAGAAGCAAACACAAATTAATAAGGCGACAGTAGGACTCTTCTGGCACATTGGTTACCTGGCTCTTGGATTTTGTCCAGTGCTGCTTAACAGAGATTTATTTTTATCCATGTAAAGTAATACTGAAATATTGCTGTATTATGAGAGGAATGTGTCGTAATGCTGGAATTCCATAATGAATGGAACAGGGACCAAACGTGAGAGCATTTTCTACATTGTCATGTTATGTAGAGTTACCATTTTGAAGATTTGCAAGGTTTTTTTAAAAATTTTGCACAAGTCAAAGCAATCTGATCAGGACTTGTGTAACCGATTAGTGAACAAGCACTTCACCCGTAACATCTCAACTCCACCCCAAACTCATCATACTATGATGGGCAATGGATTACGGGAGTGCATTATCCTATTAAAAGGGAAAGAGATTGTGTTCTATCATTACCTAAAATCAGAAATGACCGCTAGTTACATATGTGTCCTATTTTTAAATAAAAAATAACATTTTTTATAAAGCATCTGAAATGTATTGCTTCTTCAGCTGAGATCGGTGTCCTTGAAGTGACATCGTAAATAGAGATGAGTGAACCTGAGGTTTGGTTATCAAACCCAACACCAAATTTAAAAATCAAGGTTCGGATGCTTTACATGCGAACAAAGCTGTGCTCATGTACGTTTGGTGCTCAGCCCTGTACGAGCCGCTTGCAGTGTATGAACGGCGCACACAACAGCGGGATCACATGTAGTATGCAACACAAAAAAAGTTTGAAAAAGCCCGTCCACCCACCCCCGGAAGTGATCTGCTTATGGCTGGCTGGATGGAGACTCATACTGCCAATCAGTGACTTGATCCGGCGTTCGGGTCAAACTCGAGCCTGTGGAGCTAGACTCGTTTGCTGCCGGTGAACCGAACCTCGACGGAACTGCTCATCTGTAATCATGAATACATGAGTGAACACTGGAAAGGCTCAGATTTACCAATACTGTCAGAAAACCACAGCATTCCTGTTATGGTGTGTGCTCACAATATCTTTTTCAGGTGATTTTTTCCCAGTACCTGCCTGAAAAAATGCTGCCAAAATGAACATAATTCACAGCAATATAAAAACAACTTTGCTATGCACATGTTCCATGTTTTATCATCTCTTTTAACCATTTCAGAGTGCAGAATCCTAAAACATTAAAAAGTAGTAGTTTGCTCTTCCATTGGCCGTTTCCTCTAGGAGGGGCCTCAGTTGTTATAGTTAAAACCATACAAAAATAGATGCTGATTGTAGAGCCACTGCAAAAAGGGTTAAACTGCTTCAGAAAAAAGTGTCACCTTTCTGGTGGGTGTACAGGTGAAATTAAAACTGTGTGTACATACCCTACCCTCATGGTGCAAAGTAAATTAATCTTTATTGGAAGAATAGCATAGGATATCCACAATGTCAATTAATGCCAACGTTTTGGTTCATTGCTGGGCCTGCGTCAAGTGATGTAGGCTTTTACTCTGTCTTCATCTTGACAGTCATTGACCTTGTGGATGCTTATCTTATACTGTGCTTGCAAATTAAATAGTCTTTATTGGTTCAGTATGAGAGTGCCATGGTTTTCTGACAATATTGGTTGGATTTCTCTGGATTCTATCACCGAACCTAGCTAATACTTGAGTGCCAACCATCTTGGACTAGAGCACTAAACTTGACAGAGGAAGCAGTGAGAGGCAAACGGGCAGCGGTAGAATGAAGAAATATATAATTTTACATATATATATATATATATATAATACATTTCAAGGGGAAGGGTCACTTTCATTAGCGTCTCTGAAAATTACACAGGTGTAATTTATAACTAAGGACTGAAAAGACAATTTGCATTTTAGAATAGAAGCAATAATGGCCAACTCTGATCGCTTGATCATACTCTGAAACTCCTGGGTCCCTGCTTCTCTTTACGTTCTAGTTACGTTTTGACACCGGAAAAGTTAATCCCTGCTGCCAGCTGTGACCCATGTCAACCAGAGATTGGCTAATTGTCATTTCTTTTGTGCCAAAACAAACCAGGAATAGCAACCAAAAGGGACTACATGAAGATCATAATTGGGTATCAACACATCTTTTGTTATAAACGTTTATTTCCTTTTGTAAGTATTGGAACAACACCAAAAAAAGCGAGAGGAAAACAGGCAAATTGAATTTCACACAAAATCCTAAAAATGGGCCTGACAAAATTGTTGGCACCTTTCCAAAATTGTGAGTAACCAACTTTGTTTCAAGCATGTGATGCTCATTCAAACTCTCCTGTGACAAGCAACAGGTTTGGGCAATACGAAAATCACTCCTAAAACCAGATAAAAAGGGGAGAAGTTGACTCAATCTTTGCATTATGTGCCACACAAAGAGGAGAATAGAACTGTCTAAGGACTTGAGAACCAAAATTGTTGAAAAATATCAACAATCTCAAGGTTACAAATCCATATCCAGAAATCTGATGATTACCAAAGGATTTTGGGTCACAATGTAGTGCCCTGTGTTAGAGCTGGATTTCTGTCCTATGGGTCTTCCAGCAGGACAATGACCCCAAACATACTTGAAGAAGCACCCAGAAATTAATGGAAACTGAGTGCTGAAGACTTCTGAAGTGGCCAGCAATGATCCCAGATCTAAATCCCATTGAACACTTAATCTACTGGAACAATTTCAAGGGTGCCCAACCTTTTGGCCATGATTGTATGTGTACAAAATTGAGGAGTTTAATGGAAAAGTGTCTAAATCCCACGGAGTCCAGAGAGTGGCTCGTGAGTTGATTTCTTTATCAGAGCCCAAATTAATAGCTCTTCTCAGACAAATGGCTTGTATATTTTTCAGGAATATCACACCAAATATACCTGACGAAGGAGGCGGTAGGTCCCAAAAACATATAGTATTAATTTACATCTTAAAAGAAATCAGTCATTAGGTTTTTGCTAACTCTTCTGAGAGCAGCATAATGTAAGAAAAGAGACCCTGATTCTAACAATTTATCACTTATTCTACTTTCTTAGATATATGTAGCAAAGCTCAGAAAGCTAGCCCCACCCACACCACAGCTTTTTATGTACATTGTGCAGTGACAGTGAGCTGCTTATCAGAGGAGGAGGGTTGTTTGGACCAGGGCTCGTGTGCACTATAGTCCTGGTGATTTAAAACATTCATTGTGTGCAAACCACACAGCCTTAAAAGTGACACATCTCTGAATTTGGTGTTTTAACCCCTACATCATGCTCTCCTCAAATTACATCGCAAAAACATGCTGACAAATTCCCTTAAATAAAGAATTCCACTTATAATCCACTATCCGTACTCCTTGGGATTTAGGTGCCCTTCTAGTAAACTCCTAATTTTTTTTTCACACTGCTGTACTTACTAAAATAGACACACTTATAGAGGACTTGTTGGCTTTTCTTACATAATAATAGACAACCTACCTTCAGAAATTGGAAATTAAACTGGATTTGTATGCCCTCAGAGGAGCAGTGGTCCTAAATCCCAGCCTCTGCTCTTAGAACTATTTCAATAATATTAATGGTACAAACAAGCAATGACAAGTGTTGATGATTAATCAGACAGGCACGGATTGCAAAAGTGATCCCAGACTATTTAGACATGTAGCTCTTGCTGTGGATATTTCCATCCCGTGTGGATATTGATGAAAACTTTGAGAATGAACAGTAATTTACCTCTGAAAAAGATAAATTGGCATGGTGTGGTATTGATTATCTTCATTGCTTGTCGATTTTGATGACGAAAAATAATGTAAAATTTCATCCATATGTGTAGTGCTGTAATCGAAAGTGGATTCGTTCTGTGTAAAATGGCAGATTAAAAAAAAATAATAAAAAAAAATCTGGTCATCTACGGGATTCAGACAATAATAGCTGCGGATTTTAAGTGGTGTTCTTTTACTTTGTGACCTCTATATCTGCTATTTGTCTACTAATATAAATTAAATCTGAAGGTAAATAGCATTTTATAGGGACTTATAACCATGTGAAAAGTGGGCAGATATTCCCGTATCTCCCCTGAGTATTCCATGGTTTTGTTTTGGGTTTTTACTCCTAAAAGCTGTCATAAGATTCCAGAGGGATGTGCCTTTTTCTTTAGTGCTTATTGTTATGCTTTTTGCTATGTAGTGAGCGTTGACTACAACCGCAACCTTCACCACTCTGATAACTGTAAGGAAGCATCCCTTTATCTGCAGGGAAATGGCATTTTTGGAGGTGACCGGTCCCTTTTAAAGTGTGGTCTGCCATTGTGGGCGCAAAGTAGTATGTAACTATAGAGTGAAATAATTGAAGGGAGTCTGTCAGCACAATATGACTATTCAACCCAAGCACAGGTACTCCATGAACCCTTGGCATTATTTTCCATCTATCTCTGTTCCCTATTCCTTGATTAACTTCTTTGGCTTTACAAGAGTCAGAGGAACATGGAGATTAAAGGGGTGATTCACCCATGTTCATTACTGGCTACATTGATATTGTGTTGAGAAACAAGGTTTCTCTCAAATACCTTGTACTGCCAGTAGTGCCTGTGAGCGGCGCTATTGCAGTCCGCTCACCCCATTCGCGTGGACCATCCCCCCCGGGCTCTTTGATCTCTGATGTACGGTGATGTCACATCAACTTCCTGTTGACCTGACATCACTGAGGCGGGCCCCAGTCTCCATGAATCCCTGGGCTGTGGGCAGAGTTTCACCACTCATCACAGCCCAGCATCACTACTGCTTACGGCACTCTGCAGTGAAGGAGGAGGGAGCAGAGAGATGCTGGGCTGTGACGAGCGGTGAAACGCCGCCCACAGCCCAGTCACTCAGGAAGACTGCAGCCCACCTCAGTTGACATGACATCACCGGACATCAGAGGTCATGGAGCCCGGGGGTCATGCGAAGGGGATGAGTGGACCACAATAGCGCCGCTCTCAGACCCTATTGGCAACACAATGTATTTCAGGGAAACCTTCTTTCTCAACATAATATCGATGTGGCCAGTAATGAAAACTTGTGAACCACCCCTTTTTAATGAAAAACCAAAAAGGAAGAAGATGCACTAAACTGGTTTGGACACTACAAGACTGCACTGCACTCCAGTGCTTGGTTTGAGAAGTCATTGTTTACTGACACTCCCTTTAATGAAGCATTCCCAGAAAAATTGTATTTACCTATAAATCGCTATTTTCTCCTGATATCCGCACTAATATTGGCCCTCTCTTGTATAATGTTACCACAATTCAGATTAAAACCAAAAAAATGGCCGGCCAGTTCAGATTAGCCAGTCGTTCAGCATCTTCTGTGTGGCCCTGAAGTTGGATACAGCTATATAAGCCCCCCATAAAGGTTCTTAAAGGAATATACTGAGAAAGTGACTCCTGGTCTACACACTGACTTACACAGCTTGTGTTAATAGCAGTCATGTTGTGAATAAAAGGATCAAAACGTCACTAACATCTTAGATCATAACTTCAGAACTACTATTCTATCGGTTTGTTTTTTTTTTCTTTTAGAATATTCCTTCCCACTTTTCATCCCCATCCAATGTACAGTCACATGGGAAAATAAAGTACCCCCTCCTTCCAACCTTTCATGTTCCAAAGAAAATCACACCCTTTTATATATTGACCACTCCTGCAGTACATATCTTCTTAGTCCTTACTGCAAAATATCACTTCTCAACCCCTCTATATAGAGTACCATCCTGCAGTACATCACCGCTCTCATCTATTCACTGCCCTATTCTGCAGTACATCACTTTTTATCAGCCAGATACATACACACACACACAGACTCGTACTACTTAGCATCACTAATCCCAGCCCACAGTATACTGCCTTGTCCTGCATTACATCACTCCTCTAAGCCGCCTCCTTTACAAAGCCCCATTCTGTAGTACATCACTCCTCCCAGCTCACTGTATACAGTGCCTTCCTACAGAACAGTAGCTTAACCCTCCTCTATATAAAGCCCCATCTTGGACGTAATACTTCCTTTTTCTCAGCCCTGTACTGCAGTATATAATTTCACTAAAGGTACCTTCACACACAACGACTTACCTGTGATCCTTAAAACGATGCGACCTGATAGGGATCGCAGGTAAGTCGCTGGGAGATCGCAGGTGAGATGTCACACAGTGAGATCTTACCAGAGATGCAGAACAATACAGATCGCAGTAGCGACCTGTATAACGATCTCAGCAGTCACTGTGATCCTGTTACACAGTGTCAAACACAGCGATGTGTCCTGCCCAGCAGATCATCGCCTTTGAAGAAAATGGCCTGGACCATTCTGCAACGACCGGCGACCTCACAGCAGGGGCCTGTTCGCTGGTAGGTGTCACACATAATGAGATCGCTAACGGGATCGCTACTGCGTCACCAAACGGTGACTCAGCTGCGATCTCGCTAGCGATCTCGTTATGTGTGACGGTACCTTAAGCCTTCTCTATACACAACCCCATCCTTCAGTACATCACTCCTCTCAGCACCCTATGTACAGCCCCCTCCTGCAAAGCACCACTCTATTAGGCTTCCTTTGTTCATAGTCCCATACTAGACTACATGTCTCTGCCCCCTGAAGACAGCCCCCTCCTGCAGAACATCAGTCCTCTTGGCCTCTATACACAGCCCCATCCTGCAGAGCATGTCTTCTCTCAACCGCTTGTATTCATCCCGCTCCTGTATAGCAGCACTCCACTAAGTTTCTTCTATAAATTAACCACAGCACTCCTCTTATCCCCCTATACAAAGCCACATCCTGCAGTGGCACACTCCTCTGTTACCTGTAAACACATATTCCTCCTGTTTTCTGGCAGGTGGAGCCTTCACCCCTTCTTGTGATATCATCACTGACAGGAGCATCTCCATTCAAGGCGCAACCATACATAATAGTGAAGGCTTGCTGACTGCTGCAACCCCGATGATTACTGCTGCAGCCGTAGACACATAGAGCACCTCCAGCAGTTGAAGAAAGTAGGCGATTACAGCTGACAGAGGTGCTCTGTGTGCTGGCAGCTGCAACAGTAATCTTTTGTTACCAGCCCAACTATCTCCACAGCACCCCCTCTTCCCTCCCTGATAACTGCACCCCTGGACCACATGCCCAAATATCTCCTTCCCACCACCTTCCTAATTACACCCCAGAATAAAGTCATGAATGGCTTCCCATCTCTCAAAATCTTTCTGTTCTTCGGATGGATTGTTCTGACCTTTTAGCAATAAAATGTTGTTCTTATTTAAGTGGAAGATTTTATCCTCTGATCACTGTGCAATTGTAAGACCACATTCACATGTCTGAGTTTCATGTTCTGTGTAAGGAATGCATTTTCCTTGCCCTTCAGGTCTTCTCACCAGCAGATCAACAGCCTAAGGGTACAGTTTCACTTGCGTTTTGCACGGACTAGTGCAATCTGATAAAACATCAGATTGCTTTCACTCTAGTGCAAAACTATGGGGCAGTGTCCATCTCTGATTGATTTCTCATGCCATAGCAACATGCAGAATGAATCGCTGCATGCTGCATTTGGCAGTGAGTCTCAGCTCACGCACCCCCACACAAGTCTATGGGCGCGTGTGAAACAACGCATTGCACTCGCATGTCATCCGACCGCAGTGCGATGTACGTAGAGACAGGCAGCGGAGGAGATGGGGGAAAAAGTGTTCCCTCCCTCTTTTCTGCAGCTGTGATACGATTGCAAGATCACATCACAGTCGCATGACCCTCGCCTGACGCTCGCAACAGAGGGTCATTAGCATAACGCTTCTGATGCTCAAGCATCGGAAGCTATGCACAAGTGGAACCATACTTTTATAGTCATAACTTCAGACGTCAGAAGGGCCACGGTTTGTGCATAGACCATGATGCTCTGAAATATGAATGCAGCTTAAGTGTGTGTCAACGCATAACTTATTTGCAGGAGGAAATCTGCTGCACATTTTAGAGACTTGAAAATCTTCAACACAAATCATATATTGCACTGTGGATAGTTGGTACTGTAATAGGCTACATATTTTCAGCTTGCATTGCTATAATAATCGAATACAAAACGGGAGTAGGCCATGTATGCTCACAACCAATCACATTTGAGATCACATTTTTCAGAGTCGCTTTGGTAAATGAGAATGGTAATCTGGTTGGTAGCCATGGGCCACTGCTCCATTTTGTCCCTTCACTTGTTTAGATAAATCTCTCACATTGTGTATACAGAATATGTATGTATCAACATAAACCCATGAACAATTGGGCATGTAAACAGATGAATCTCAAACGCTTCCCTACCCCTTAATCAGCCTGAAAGTGGTAATTTCGGCCCCGTGTTTCTTTTATTGTTGGGTTCTAAACATTAAGTGCTATTTAAACATTAAAGTGAGCTGTTTATATTGGTTCAGTGCTCAGCATGTCATACATCGGGCCACTGTCATCTCTTATGAAGTGTAAAATTCTGTCATGAATCATGGCTTGTATATCAGAAATTACTGTAATTTTGATTGAAAATTATAGGGCTTTTGAAATGTTTCTAATTGTGATAGAATATTTTGTTTATCTCGAAACCTGAATTCTCTTTTTAGATGTCTTTATTCACGTGTGAAAAATACATATTAGATGTTTTAGCTTTTGTGTGTCTCGTGGGTTGTTTTTTAAGCTCAATTTAAAATGGCCAAACATTTATTAATATTCTTGCTCTGTTTTGTTACTCTACTGAAATGCGGGAGCGAATGTTTGCTTCATCGAAAGCTTGGGTGCTTATTTTACTACAACTGAATGTATGCCATTCTTTTTTTTTTCTACTTTTATATTATGAACCTTTTTATTTTTTTTGTAGATAGATGTGATAAATGCCTGTCTTTATAGATTGATAAGCTATATATAAATGCATGTAGGAAATCAATATATTTATGCTTGCATGGATATAGATTATCTATATAGCCAAATATCTAAAATGGATATGGGATGGATTGATAAAGGGACATGGAATTGATTGACACGGGATGGATTGATTTGGAATGGATCCAGAGACAGATAAAACCCATATACACGCCACATAGTTGTCACCAGAACGAATGTTTGCCATACAGGTATCTCTCCTAAGGGGGCCTTTACACATTGCGACATCGCTTCCGAAATATCGTCGGGGTCACGTCGTTAGTGACGCACATCTGGCGCCGGTAGCGACATCGCAACGTGTAAATCCTAGGTGCGATGATGAACGATCTCAAAAGCGTCGAAAATTGGTGATCTGTGTAGCGTCGTACATTTCCATAATGTCGGGTCGACCGCAGGTACGATGTTGTTTGCCGCTCCTGCAGCAGCACACATCGCTGTGTGTAAACCCGCAGGAGCGACAAACATCTCCTTACCTGCGTCCCGACGGCAATGCGGAAGGGAGAAGGTGGGCGGGATGTTATGTCCCGCTCATCTCCTCCCCTCCGCTTCTATTGGCCGGCAGATTGGTGACATCGCTGTGACGCCGAACGCACCTCCCCCTTGAAGGAGGGATAGTTCGGCAGTCACAGCGACGTCGCCAAGCAGGTATGTGCGTGTGAAGCTGCCGTAGCGATAATGTTCGCTACAGCAGCAATCACCACATATCGCATGTGCGACGGGGGCGGGTGCTATCGTGCTTGGCATCGCTAGCCGATGCTAGCGATGTCGCAGCGTGTAAAGTACCCCTAACTCCCCCAATCCACATTCGGTTTGGTTGAACTTTCATGTAATTTCAAAGGGGCGAGTGGAGAAAGAACCTCCCAGACAATATCTTATCTCCTGAATAACAAAAAGGTCAGCAATAAAACTTTTGGACTGTTATCTCCCACTTCAGATCCGTCAGGAGGCTTGCATACACATTAGAGTGCAGCAATAACCTTACCGTGAAAACTATAGAACCCTCTGGAGTGCCCTTGAGATCTGTCAGTATGCATGGAAGCCACCGCAGATGTATCAACTGAGACTGGTCAAAGGCATTGTCCAGTGTGCCCAAATTATTTAAAATAAAAACAAATAAAAAGTGATGTGCTCAATGCCAGTTTAACACTAGAAGTCCCTGAAATTTCGAGCTCCCCCTGAAGTCCCAAAAGAGGGTCAAATGACCCTTAAGGCCACGTCTCACTAAGCGACATCGCTAGCAAGATCGCTGCTGAGTCACGATTTTTGTGACGCAACAGCGATCTTGCTAGCGATGTCGCTGTGTGTGACATCCAGCAACGACCTGGCCCCTTCTGTGAGGTTGCCAGTCGTTGCTGAATGTGCTGGACCATTTTTTAGTTGTGGCTCTCCCGCTGTGAAGCACACATCGCTGTGTTTGACAGCGAGAGAGCAACGATCTGAATGTGCAGGGAGCCGACTTCTGCGGACGCTGGTAACCAAGGTACACATCGGGTAACCAAGCAAAAGCTTTGCTTGGTTACCCGATATTTATCTTGGTTACCAGCATCCGCAGTTTCTAGAAGCTGGCTCCCTGCACACATAGCCAAGGTACACATTGGGTAACTATAAGCAAAGCGCTTTGCTTAGTAACCCGATGTGTACTATGGTTACCAAGCACAGCGTCGTTACACGGGTCACTGGTGGCTGGTAGCTGATCTCTGATCGCTGTGGAGATCTGCCTGATTGACAGCTCACCAGCGACCATGTAGCGACGCTCCAGCGATCCCTGCCAGGTCAGATCGCTGGTGGGATCGCTGGAGCGTCGCATAGTGTGACTGTACCTTTAGTCCAAACTGACAACTCTGATGGCTCTAATTAGCATCCTTTCATTTGTAAATGTGGTCATTGCCTGAGGAATCTGCAGGGGCCAATTGTGTTTATCCACCTCAACAAAGGTCTTGTAAGAGAGTGTAAACAAAAGAATGTCATTTGACCCCTCTCTGGGTTCCAAAGGTAGAAATGTTAAATGACCCCTCTCTGGGACTTCTAGTGTTAAAGGAAATCTATCAGCAGCTTTTTGCTATGTCAGCTGAAGCCAGCATGCTGCAAGGGTTAACACATAAAATCGAGGGATGCCTGTCTTGTCACAGTCCAATCTGTTATTTATTTGCTATGTTTGCTCAGCCTACAAAGTCACAAAGGACAGTCTTCTGTGCCCCCTGCTGTGAGTGACACCTCACTGCCAATGTTCAATCTCTATTGAGAGCCTGGTGTGGGTGGGGATAGCTCTCTCAGCTCTGCTGCATTGCTAAATCTAAAAATTCTGATGATTCTGATTCTGTGTCATAACAGCTGCAGCCAGTAATCTAAGTGATACATCTTTGGATTCAGGATCTCTTTGCCTATATTATGCTGCCCTCAGATGAGGTAGCAAAAACCTGCTGACAGATTTTCTTTAAACGTTTACATTGTTCCTGCTGGTTTCTGTTAATTGGTCCCTTCTCAAAAGAAGGTGAGAGAGCAGTATTGGCTGGAAATGCCTGCTTTGCTAATCACTGATTACATCTGTGACCCACCTCTATCAGTGATTAGCTAAGCAGGCATGTCCTCCTCTTATACGTGAGTCGAGATGGGACCAACAACTATAAATTCGCAGGAACCAACTTTTTATTTTGAATTGCACCTCTAATAAGCCATTGATAACGTGTACAGCATGTGCACAAAGATGCTTACCAATCGCTATCTTCTACTGTTTCCAGCTCTGCTCGAGTCCTCTCCCTCATCATGTGACCGCAGATTTGACTTACTGGTTCACACAGGGGACTTGTAGTTATTTATTTAATGTCGACTGGTCACATGATGCAGGAGAGGCCCTGAGCAACATTAGAAATGGCAGAAGACAGCAAGGGTAAGTACTGTATTTACTGCACAAACTGTAGATACATCACGGATGGCTAACAAAAGAGCCAGAAAAAAAGCTGGAGTGGTACTTTAAATATCAATGTAACTAGTTGTGTTAATGGCTTTTATATTTCATCTCTACTTATGTTTATTTTACACATTTGTTGCAAGGCTCCCAGAAAATCAGTATCTGTGACATATTTCTAACATGTACATTAGCTTGTCATACATTATGTTGCACAGATCAGTGCCGTACTGACTTGATACATATGTCACAAGTCATGTTTTGTGGGAACTGTGAGTATTGGGGGTGGAGTGATTTGGAGGTGGCATGTTAAGTTGAGAAATATTTGTCATATTTAATGAATACTATTTTGTCAGTGCACTTGTACTATATAAGCTGGTATATATTCCCCTAACTAGCAACCTGTTATAAAGCATCTCCATAACTTTAAGAATCTGTTGTTCTTTATGTTTATAGATTAGTTTTCAGACACTTTGTTCTTTCCTATATAAACTGCATATGAGTGTGATTCAAAATGAATTCCGGACTGGTTAGCTGCTGTGGACATATAGATAGAGGTGTGTGTGTGTGTGTGTGTGTGTGTGTGTGTGTGTGTTTGGTAGTAGCACATGTATAAATATACACAAAGTTAAGGATATTTGGCTTTCAGGTGAAATTTCAAGATGATCCTCAAATGCTCTCTAACCTTTTAAGGTAAACTTGATGTGACCTTCTCTAAACTTCTGGATGCACATGTCCTACTGTTCAATGTTTCAGTATTTTTTGCACAACTTGCTGTTCTCTTAAAAGGAGCCTAATGATAAAATTCAGAACAAGTGTTTGATCTTTGAATCGCCCGAAAAATGTTGGGGTTCAATAAGAATTGCTATTTAAACAGTCCTCCTCATCACACTGTTTACATTTTGACAGCATAAGATGAAGACAACACCTAACACTTGATCAACAGTACCTAGCCATTACTAGGTTTTAAGCACGATGTTCTCATGCAGCCACTGAGCTTACAGTGTCACAAAGTGTCATCAGCAAGTTGCAATAGAGATACAGAGAGACTTTAAGAATCATAGAAAGGGTCAGAGGTGGATATGCTTTGGCCACTTCCCACACTGATGATTGCTTCATTGTGAACAATGCTCTTTCGGACCAGATGATGAAGGCCACACAAATCCAGGCATATTTAAGGGAAGTGAGAGGCACCCAAATGTCATGTCAGACCATTCCAAACCATTTTACATCATCGTGGTCTGTGTGCTAGATTACCTAAAATGGTACCTGACCATAACACCAAGCCCAGGTGTCATAGTCTTGCTTGATGAATGACTAGTGGGTGTCAGTGCTGCTCACTGTGAAAGTGGATTCATACTGAGCAGACATGATGACCTACAACAATGTTGGAGACGTCAATGAAAGCCACTGTTGTCACCAGACAAGCCTTTGGTGGTGTTACTGTGGCTAGGTGTGGCTAATCAATACAGAACTGTTCCACACTTTGTGAATGGTACAGTGACAGCCCCTACTACTTGTATAACATCTTTAATACAGTCTTTATGCCTCTGCATGAATAACATAGACCTAATTTCATATTCATAGACAACAATGTTACAGTTCATCGAGACCACATCATTAGAGAACAGCTGCTGGAGACTGAGGTACCTCAAATGAAGTGACCTGCACTTTCTGCAGATCTGAACCTATGGGATTAGCTGAGTCGCCATGTAGAGGCTCGTAATTCTATACCCCAAGAACCTCAATGACCTAAGAGCCGGCCTTCAGGAAGAGTGGGACGCCATGCCTCAGCAAACCATAACGCCACTTGTGACCAGCAGGAGATGTCGTTGTCCAGCTGTAATTTATGCTTAAGGCCACATGGCAAGTTTTTGAGGCCTTGACAATTTTTATGGGTATATTCACCACTGATGTTGGTTTTTGATTCAATACATTTTTTGAGATGAGTAAATCACCATTGCATCCTTCTACTTAATTGCCCTACTTTCTACTTTAATGATTAAATATCAATGTATCGTGAACTTTTTACATTTTTTCATATATTTCACACGAAAGCCAAGTGTCTCTTATCTTTTTGTGAGGTGTGTGTGTGTATACATAGAGATATATTAGTGTGTATATATAATGTTTGTATACATACACAGATATAACATGCTTGCTCATCTGACACTTTTTCACTCGCTCAGTTATGTGTTTTTGTTGTACATGGTATCCGCTAACAATCAGCCCTCAGTATTGCTTTATTCCCTTAATTCACTAAATCAGATCATAGGCAGCATGCTGTCATGTAATAAGGTGTCTGATCCTTATTACCAGTTTGTTGATGCACAGACTCCTTCAAATTGACCATTGCAACACATGGTTTCCCCTGAAACTAGCTGTGATAATTAGCGCGGCTCTAATGAGACAGAATGTCACTGATCTTGTGCTGAACTGTCGAGTATCAGCGCTACGGATGGGAGCTGTCAGAGGCTGCCATCTGTGACGAAGCTTGGCATATCCCAGTTACATTACAAACTCCGGAGCATGCTCTTTACCTTTTATGTCTGGGTTTTGTTTTACACTATAGAAATGATTCTGCATATTTTTTCTACGTTCTGTACTGTACATTGCCTGCCGTTACAGAAGACAAGTGCCACAGTTCTGCTGGATGTGATCAGGGAACAGAAACTCTATAAATAATGTAAAATGCTGTGAATAGACACTCGCTATATTATGGCATGTTGGCTATGATTATAATTGCAGATTATCTGCTAGATTTCTTGATAACACTTATTCTGGTCAGTATTGTGCTTGAATGAAGCACTTTTATTCTTCTTTTCTTGTATTTTGGGATAATGCATTTCTAATGTAATATAGTGATCAGTATACATGACCTGGTATTTCACCCCGCATTAGCTTTAAGGGCATGACAGGACACTGACTAATTTGACAGTGCAGTTTTAGGCAACATTCAGACTTCCGTATATCACTGCCTATACTCGGACACACAAGTTGTGTTTAGATGCGCAGACCGACAATGGGTCTCCTACCCCGAACTGGACCGCTTCATATATGCCCACAAGGCTATCTAACTAGGTCAAGAGACCCGGCTCAGCCCGTGCATCATGGTCCCTACTCTGACATCAGCCTCACAGATCGGTTGTATTTATATGTACATGTGCAGTCCATGTCCACATCAGGTATCACACGGAGCAGTGTTATTGAATATAGTGGTTCGGATGACACTTTTTCACATGGATAAGATTCACCGATTCAAGTTTATGGGTGCAGAAAAGAAAATGGATCCCATACGGATCATCCATATTGAATCAGTTTTTTACCAATACATTGCAAGTGTTAAGGGCGCTTTACATGCTACAATAAATCTTACGATGTGTCGGCGGGGTCACGCCGTAAGTGACGCACATCCGGCATTGTAAGTATGATTGTAGCGTGTAAAACCTCTGTGCAATTGCGATTGAACGAAAATCCGTTCATCGCATGCACGTCGTTCATTCCTCAAAGATTGAACGTGCGGTTGTGCAAAGTTCCCAAGGCAGCACACATCGCAGTGTGTGACACCCCGGGAACATTGAACGACAGCTTACCTCCGTCCGCCGACAATGCGGAAGGAAGGAGGTGGGCGGGATGTTTACGTCCCGCTCATCTCCGCCCCTCCGCTTCTATTGGCCGGCTGCCGCGTGACGTCGATGTGATGCCGAACGTCCCTCCCACTCCAGGAAGTGGACGTTCGCCGCCCACATCGAGGTCGTATGGACAGGTAAGTACATGTGACGGGGGTTAATCGTTTGTGCGGCACATTCAACAAATTGAGCGTGCCACACATACGATGGGGGCGTTGCGAATCGCATACGATATCGTATGCGAAATTGCAACATGTAAAGCAGGCTTTAATATCAAAGCTGTATTATTTTTTTACTTCTGATGTATAAACCAATTTAATTTGAATGTAAAAAAAAACCTTGACTTATGGGTGACACTTGGATGCAAATCGGGCAGTTTTTCACACACTTGTCTGAACCAACCATAACTAAAGCCCATAAAATGAGAAAACTAATGCAAAGCAAAAATTGAGATTTCACTCCAGCAACCAGTTTTCAACTGTGATTTTTGTAGTGATGCATTGCTGTCGGCAGCCCCTCCGCAATTTCTGGCGTTTCTGTACCTCTTTGGGTGGTGCCTGTAATACTAGTAGTGTGTACAGTACATATATTCAGGTGATGAATCCATGGGACAGAGTTCACATGACTATACGTCATATCTGCCATGTAACGTCTGGTTAACACAGATATATTTTCATCCTCATTATTTGCGCTAGGGGTAAAGTGTCATTAAAAAATTAGCTATCTCTAAATCAGGTTTTTATGTTGAACAGGTTTTTGTTTTTTTGCGGGGGTTTTTTCAGAAATTTTTACACTAGCTACTGAACCTAATATTAGACTTTATACTATGGTTTCTTTTCTGTCGCCACATAAAAATAGTCAGCAGAAGTCTAGCTCTAACCTTTTGATTTGCAGCAAAGTACCATGTTTACTGCTTATATTCTGATTTGTGCAAAGGTCATCATGAAGGGAGGAGAAGGAGGAGAGCTGTGACCATCACTTATCAGTGGCATCTGCTGTATGTAGAGGTGTTGCCTTTTATTGTAGTCCTGTCTGTTATAATAATGTGACTGCTGAAAAGTCACTTGTGTACAGGACAAGGATGAATCCCATGTTATTCTTACTGACCAGTGTGAAAATTGCAATATTTCAGATTTTTCTTCTTTAAAGGAAACCTTTGAATTGATTCATGCTGCCGAAACCAGAGCATGAATCAGAGCCTGGCTGTCAATTGCAGCTAGATATGTGTCTCGGCATTTCAGAGAACACCGTTTAAAGAACCACCCAAAGACCATAGAGAGGTGAGACTAAAGGCCCCGTTACACGCTACGATTTATCTGGCGATCTCATAAACGATGCGACACGCCCAGATCGTTGTTACGATTTGCCGAGATCGCACATAGGTCGTTTATTAGCGGTCACACGTACACATCTCACCAACGACGCAACAGCGGTCAGCGATATATTGTTTGACCAAGGCGGTCATTTGGATGTTGTTTGTCGTTAGCAGGGTGTCAAACGTACCAATATGTCTGCTGCGATCCAAACGATGAACAATATTTTGAAAATGAACGACGTGCCAACGATCCACGATTTGCAACCTATTTGCGATCGTTTGGAGTCGCTCGTAGGTGTCATACGCAACGACGTCGCTAGCGATGACGGATGTGCGTCACGGAAACCGTGACCCCAACGACATATCGCCAGATAAATCGTAGCGTGTAACGCCGCCTTTAGTCCAGCACCGTCACCAGCTGACTCCCCCCATTCTGTTTCAGATTGACAGGACTCTTACTAAATAAACAAGTTGGAGAGATCAGCGTTGTTGGGGGCGCCATCGAGCTAGCCGCATCTTTCCCTATAGTCCTCGAACAGATCTTTATACTACGTTTTCTCTGAAAATACATGGCTGCAAGCCTGCAGACAAGCCCTGATTCATGATCCCCATGGTCATTAATTGTTATAGTGCCATTTATTCCATGGCACTTTTACATGTGAAAAGGGGTCATACATAATAAAAAGAAGTACAATAATCATGAACAATACAAGGCACAGACTGGTACAGGAGGAGAAGTGCCTGCCCACGAGTTTCCCTTTTAAATATAGGTAGTAATATGAAAAAACTAGAAAACATACATCGAAAATAAAAAAAATAACCTAAAAACCTGACTTAAACAGTAGGTAATTTTTGGATGATTTCCCCTTTAATTTGATTCATCCACTGTACGTTCCCAGCACGCTGGGGTTTATTTTTGGACTGGGCTGCAGAACAAAATGTTTGATGTGTGTCTAATAACTATGGGAATAAATCTGCGCACACAGGTATGTACGTATATTTGTGTCTTATGTATTTATTAGCCTTAAAGGCAAGCGCTATGGAGTTCTCGCTTTTTGCCAACATCTTGTGGACGTCATTGAATTGTTGGTTTACTCGTCTGAAGCCGCAGTTTTTGTAGCTAGTGCACAATCTAGAAGTGAAAGCTTTTCTACTGCAGCCATAAATAGTATCATTAATCTAACTCTAGTATTCATCACTGATACATTGTTAGAGGCACGCCGCATTATCTCCATCACATGGCTTCCATTAAATAGAGCTGAGACCACCAGATTTCGAGACCCTGGAGATGGGTCGTTTTTGCAGGACTCAAAGCCCAGGACTGCTTATGATTCCAAAATCTGCTTTGTTGCTTTTTATTTCCTCCTCCTCTGGCAGACCACACAGGGCTTGTTCTGAAGAACATTTTCACTAATCTGATCAGGCAGCCAAATACGCCGGGAAAACTGCTTTAATGATCCCACTAATTACCTCAAGTCAATATGAACTGTATTATTAGACTGAGGGAAAATATTCCATTAGGTCTCCCCCTTGGGAGTTTCTCCGCTTTGTGATGTCACTGAAGCCTTCGCCCTCTCGCTTGTAATTAATTTTATTTACACACGCAGGCACGCACAAGGTCACACCTGCACAACCGGCGCTGGCCGGGGACTTAGTGGCACTCAGGCTTAATCAGATCTGTCATAATTACCATTCTGCATGTTTCTGACACACGCTGAGAAATATTTCAATTTAACTGCTGCTACCGGCACAACCAGATGTAGTGTGAGAGTGGCTGCATTGGAAATATTATTCCTCAGGATACGGTCTCTCCTCCTCCTTTTCCTCCCACCCCCTCCCCATTACATCTAATGTGGCACAGAAGCTGATGTATCCTGTAAATCTTAAATGCAGTGCTAGCTTGATAACAGCCGATTACACAGTTTAACCACAAACAGCTTGTTCATTTTTTTACTAATGAAAACCACATGTGGAGAAGAGGAAAAAAACCATTTAACCTTTTCACTTTTTGGTGCAGTCTGTTTTTGTTTCTAGATTCTGCAAATTAAACATTTGGTTTAAAGGAAACAATTTGTATTTCTTCAACTGGATTTTTGGGGGAATATTTTGTTAAAATAGCCAGTGCTGTGGGTGTTTTTATTATTTATTTATATTACTCACTTATACAGTGTGACCACCCATATCCTGTCCACCGCCATTAACTTGAGAACGGCGGCAGCTATAAGCATAGAAGTGGTGTCTAGGTATAGTAAAGTAGCCATGCGCTACGCAATGAAACCACCTATAGCGCCACCTGGTGGAAAACAACGGAGTTAGCATTTTTATCTTGAAAGCGGAACGAGATAGAGAAAAAAAAGTGAATTCAAAAATTGTAGGGCATCATTAATTCAATACGTATCGATACCTTGCATATAGAAATGCTATTATATGAAACCCATGACCCCCCCCCCCCCCCCAAAACATTGAATGCTGGTCACGCATATGGCGCTCGTTTAACTTTGATGCTCAAAGTGGCCACCGTCAGCTGCAATGCACATCTAGACTCTGGACAGCATACTGCATCTTGCTGCACGTTGTGCAATATGGTAGGTGACACGTTTGTACAAGCATCTGTGATATGTCATCGTAGGTCCCGCAATGTTGGTGGAGGGGTCGCATACACCTGCTGTTTGATGTGACCTCACAGAAAGAAGTCCAGGTGAGCGGGGAGGCCACTCTATGCAGCCACCATACCCAATGACTTGTAGGAAGGTCTCCATGAGGTATCGCTTCACATCCACAGCCTTGTGAGTTTTAGACGTTCTAATCATAGCATTTCTGTATGCAAGGTGTCGATTCGTATTGAATTGATGATGCCCTACAACTTTGTAATTCACTTTTTTTCTCTATCTCCGTTTCTCTAGTTCCGTTTTCAAGATAAAAATCCTAACTCCGTTGTTTTCCACCAGGTGGCGCAATAGGTGGTTTCATTGCGTAGCTCATGGCTACTTTACTATACCTAGACACTACTTCTATGCCTATAGCTACCACCGTTCTCAAGTTAATGGCGGTGGACAGGATATGGGTGACACACTATTAAAGGGGTATTCCCATCTCCAAGATCCTAACCCTATATTCAGTAGATGTAATAATAATAATATTAGCAAATACCTCCAATTAGAAATGTAGTATAGTTCTTCTGATTCACTATGTCTCTTACCAGGGCATTGCAGGACCTTAGGTATCCATGCTTGCGACCACCCATAAAGTCACAGTTAGGCTGGAGTCACACTTGCAAGTCACGCATTGTATCACCCGACACAGCCTGACACCCTCCAGACATGAGCATCTCAGCTGCATAGAACTACATGCAGCCAACCCACTCCTGTCAGGAGACTGTGCGGCCGTGCCGTGTGATGCGATGCAAGACTCGTGCAGGTCACTCGTAAGTGTGACTCCAGCCTTAATTAGTTGCTTGTAATCATAACCATGGCTACCTAAGGTCCTGCAATGCCCTGAACATTAGGTAAGCGACATAGCTAATCAGGAGAACTATGCTACATTTATAATTGGAGGTATTTGCTAATATTATTATTATTACACCTACTACATATTGGGATAGTATCTTGAAGATGGGAATAACCCTTTAATCCACTGCACTTCACAGATGGGATCATCACTGTCCTCATTGGGGCTCCCAATCTAAATTCCCTATCTGTATATCTTTAGAGAGTGGGAGGAAACCCACAAAAACACAGGGAGAACATACAAACTCCTCGTAGATGTTGTCTTTGGTGGCATATGAGCCCAGGACCTAGGGGCAGACATATCATTGGTGCCACCTGTGCATCCGCACAGGAGCCCAAGAGGGGGCCCATTTCTAACTCAAAACAGGTTGGAGTTGTGCATTACGAGGAGCTATTGGACTATAGAGGGCCCCTATATTGTTCTTCCACAGGGGCCCACATGTCTGTGTCTGCCAGTGCCAGGACCCCATGTCTTTTTTTTTTTTTTTTAACCAGACAGTGGAAGAAGAAACATTAAACCCCAAACTGCCGTTGTAGAAGACAAATGTGGATTCCTGGGAAAGTGATTTATTCACCTGCATTTTGAAATGGATACTTCTTCAGGACAATCACATTATATGGAGGAGTGTCCACTCTGAAACGCGTTTAAATAATTTTCCCAGGAATGTACGTCTGTCTTCTATAACGGCAGCGCGGCGTTTAACCCTTCTTCCTCCATTGTCTGCCTTACCATGTTGTTTGGGGATGCTACAGCCGGTGAGCAAGTATTTGCCTCCGATTATCTTTCGCCATCTTCACAGATAAAACCCTATTGCCCTTGTCTCCTTCATATTTATTTTTTGACCGAAATTCAAAGATTTGACATGGACATTTTTTATTGATAAATAAAAATTTATTTTAGGGCACATTCTGACGCATGTGGATTTCAATCTGATTTCAGACTGCAATCACGTACTACCAGCAGGTCTCCTGTCCATAGTATGATGGCTTCATTTAGTTTTATGAGGCTGTCGCACAGGTGGGGAGAGCCGCTGCCAGTCCATGCATTAGTGGGCCGTGCTTGGACCAATCGGCACAGCCATCTGACTGAGTCCATAGTCTATAGAATGGGCGCAGGTGCATTTTGTATCTATACATGTGCCACTGGGTTGATGGGAAAGAGCCAGTGATAGTCTATCTACATGTGTATGGCTGCAGCTGGTGGCTTTAGGCTGCCAGGATGACATCTGGCCTGCTGATACTGCCTTAGCCGCCTGTGATGGGCTGCAGCCCTCATGTGATATTGTTTATGCCAGTGCAGAGGAGTGGCACCAGTCTGTGGGGCAAGTACTGGTTTTATATATTTTTTTTTTAACTTCCTCACCATGTCCCGATAAATTATGGCCCCGATTTGTCATTGCCTACGTGCCTGTTTTTTGTCTAGTGTTGTGAGTTTTTGTTCTTTTTTTTCCACCCAATTCATTATTATATTTCTACCTCTTTTAAGTCTATTTTATATGGACTCGCCTTGTTGTTTTATTCTGTGTAAGCAGAGCTTAGTCATTCTACATGTTTTGGCCTGATTCATCAATTGCGACTTTTTAAAAAGTAGCAAATGTATTGTTACGCCACTCCAGACCCCTCTAGGTGGAGTTTTATGCAAGGTTTAAAAAAAAAAAACTATCTTTCGTGACATGTTGAAAAACATGTTCATTTTTGTTCGAATGGCCAATAGAATGGGTTTTGACCTTAACTTTGTACTAAATTAATGATCCAAGTAGGCCATTTTGATCATCGTTTTAAAAATTATTTTATGCCCTTTTAGCTTATTAGATAGTCTGCCTAACACAATGATTCAGGCGATCAATCATCTAGGGTTTATGGAGATACCCTGCCTCTCCTCTTCCCCTCGCCGACGCTTGTCAGGCTTCGGACGATTGAACAGTTGACTGACACGTTTCCTACCTGGGGGATATTTTTCCCTTTATGTACCAGACTTAACTGTATGGAGAAAAAGTGCTTATTGTCCAGTTGTCCGATTTCTGTTTTTCTAGATCAACATATGTGTCACTACCCTAAACTTTTTTCCATCTGCCTCTCATGGTCTTCCTGCTTTTAGGGTTTAGCCACCAGATGCTGAATTCCAAAATCCGCTGAGTACAGCTGCACTCCACCGTTTGCATAACTACCGTAGGAATGGATGGGAGTTACGGACGTTGGGTAGCATAACGAGCTCCACTGTTTTTGCAACCCAGGAGTTGCGTCAACGGCATATCTCACTTTGTGTTGCTGTTTTTGCAACTTTAACAAATCTTTAGGGGAGTTATGCAAACAGTGTAGCATTGCTTTAGTTAGCTGTTTTTTTAACCCTGCCTCTGGTGGCCCAGAACTAGAAGCAGTTATTTCCATCTCAACAATGATAGGCAGAGAGGGGAATAACTCTATAATAAAAATGGTGAATCATGTTATCCTCTTTATGGGTCACATTAGTATACCAGATTGACGTGCTTTATTTTATGCCCCTTTTCGATTATTGTAGAATTGGGTTCAAAACTGTTTTGCAGGAAGAGTAACTGGTGGAAGAAAAGAAATTCCCTCAATCTTTTCACTAAAAATCCAACAGTAGTACATAGCAAAATATCTGTATCAGATGGTTGTAGTTTGAGTGTGGAAATAGAATATCATTTGCAATGTTGGATCGGTGTTTTTTTCTCATTATCATTAGGGCATATTTCATATTATATTACATTGTGATTGAAATGGTAAGGAAGACAAAGTGCATCATTTTTGCCCTCAACTCTAATGTCTTTAATCAAATAATGACCTTCTGGAAATAGTTAATTTTAAGCATTTGAAAAGATCAATACCACTTTGCCACCAAAAATGGCAGAGATGATGAAATCTGATGTATTTAAAGTACCATTTCACCCTTTTAACCTAGTAAATAATTTAAAATGATTTCCATGCCTTTTTGCTCTCAATTTTTATTTTATTGCTAAGCATAGCCATGCATCTCTCTATACGTACTTATATTGTGTGTGTGTGTGTGTGTGTGTATCTATATATATAATTGCCTTATTCTGTCTGTCTGCCTGTCTGTCTTGCTCCAAAATTGTGTCCTTACCGTGACATGTCCTTACGGTGACAAACAGCGGATTGGCCGCTAGCCTCGCCATGGCCCCGCCCCCCCGCACGGATTGGCCGCTCGCCTCGCCTCCTCCCCCCCGCATGGATTGGCCGCTCGCCTCGGGTCTGCCCCCACCCCCTCGCACGGATTGGCCATGTCCTTACGGTGACAAACAGCGGATTGGCCGCTGGCCTCGCCATGGCCCCGCCCCCCCCGCACGGATTGGCCGCTCGGCTTCACGGATTCGCCATGGCCCCGCCCCCCGCACGGATTGGATGCTCGCCTCGGCTCCTCCACCCGCACGGATTGGCCGCTCGCCTCGGCTCCGCCCCCCGCACGGATTGGCCGTTCGCCCAGGCTCCGCCCCCCACACGGAATGGCCTCTCACCCCGAGGTGAGCGCATCAAGGTCCTGCAGCGGCGGACACACACACACACACACATCAGATCACACTCACTCTCACACACACCTCACACACACATCAGATCGCATCCACGTCCTGCAGCGGCAGAACACACACACACGCACACACATAAGAACAGACACACACACACATCAGATCACACTCACTCTCACACACACCTCACACACACATCAGATCGCATCCACATACTCACAACATCCCGTGATATCGCTTGCTTCTCGGCGGCGATCCTGTGCGTGCAGTGATCTTCCAGGACCTGCCGGAGGATCACATGGCCGGAAGCATGTGGTATCTCCGGATGTTGTGATTGTGTCAGCGCGTATGTGCGATATCGTCAGTGTGTGTGTGTGTGTGTGTGTGTGTGTGTGTGAGTGTATGCGATCGGATGTGCGTGAGTGTGTTCTGATGTGTGTGTGTGTGTGTGTGTGTGTGTGAGTGTATGCGATCGGATCTGTGAGTGTCGGCAGAGGAGCATGGCGTGCAGCACAGCTGCTGGGACCGCACACCGGTGGGCACAGGGAGAAGTGGGGTGTGTGTGTGAGTATATGTGATCAGATGTGTGCGTGTTTACTGTCTGATGTGTGACTGTGGAGCACGATGGGGGGTGCGCATCATGGGGGATGGAGCACGATAGGGGGTGCGCAGCATGGGGGATGGAGCACGATGGGGAATGCGCAGCATGGGGGATGGAGCACAATGGGGAGTGCGCAGCATGGGGGATGGAGCACGATGGGGGGTGCGCTGCATGGGGGATGGAGCACGATGGGGGGTGCGCAGCATGGGGGATGGAGCACGTTTGGGAGTGTGCAGCATGGGGGATGGAGCACAATGGGGAATGCGCAGGATGGGGGATGGAGCACAATGGGGAGTGCGCAGCATGGGGGATGGAGCACGATGGGGGGTGCGCAGCATGGGGGATGGAGCACGATGGGGGGTGCGCAGCATGGGGGATGGAGCACAATGGGGAGTGCGCAGCTTGGGGGATAGAGCACGATGGGGAGTGCGCAGCATGGGGGATGGAGCACGATGGGAAGTGCACAGCATGGGGGATGGAGCACATTTGGGAGTGCACAGCATGGGGGATGGAGCACGATGGGGAATGCGCAGCATGGGGGATGGAGCACGATGGGGAGTACGCAGCATGGGGGATAGAGCACAATGGGGAGTGGGGATGGAGCACGATGGGGGGTGCGCAGCATGGGGGATGGAGCAGGATGGGGGGTGCACACCTCCCCCCAAAACACACACACACACACACTGCCACACACGCACTGCACAACACACCACACACACACTGGGAAACACAAACACTGCCCTACACAGACACCCACACACACAGACAACGCCGCACACACACAACACCCAACACACAAACACCGCGGCACACACAAATATACGCACATACCGCACAACACACACATTGCACAAAACATACCTCCCCCCAAAACACACACCCACACAAACCGCGCAACACACATACACAACGATACAGACACACAGCGCTCCACAAATAACGACACACAACGCAACACACAAACACCGCTCTCACCCCCCCGCCACACCCAGACAACACCCAGAACATGTACAGCCCCTACACAAACACTTGGTAACTACAGACAACAACATCTATATATATATATATAACAAAAATCATACATTAACTACACAATACGTAAATTCTAGAATACCTGATGCGTAGAATCGGGCCACCTTCTAGTATATATATATATATATATATATATATATGTATATATATGTATATGTATATATATGTATATATATATATATATATATATATATATATATATCCATATTAGTGTTTGTGTGTGTCTGTGAATGTATACATATGTGTGTGTGTGTGTGTGTGTGTATATATATATATATATATATATATATATATATATATATATATATGATATACACATTCTCATTTAAAGAGTTTTCTTTATTTCTTCGGCGCTCCATTGGGAGACCCAGACGATTGGTGTATAGCACTGCCTCCGGAGGCCACACAAAGCAATTACACTAAAAAGTGTAAGGCCCCTCCCCTTCTGGCTATACACCCCCAGTGGGATCACTGGCTCACCAGTTTTCTGCTTTGTGCGAAGGAGGTCAGACATCCATGCATAAGCTCCACTGTTCAGTCAGCAGTAGCTGCTGACGATATCGGATGGAAGAAAAGAGGGCCCATACTAGGGCCCCCAGCATGCTCCCTTCTCACCCCACTTGCGGTTTGTAAGGTTGAGGTACCTATTGCTGGTACGGAGGCTGGAGCCCACATGCTGTTTTCCTTCCCCATCCCCCTGAGGGGCTCTGAGGAAGTGGGATCTTTCCGGCCACCAAGCCCTGAGGCCGGGCTCCATCCACAGACCCATAGAACCTGCTGGATGTGGAGCGGGAGTGCCGTTCAGGGACAAGGCCCTGCAACTTTCAGGTACTCTGTGTCCCCGTATGGCAGGCCACGCACACTCCAGGCTTGCTGGGTGTGCTAGTGCGCCGGGGACTGTAGCGCTGTGCGCTGGGCTTATAGTCCCTGCAGATTACTGGGGGACTTTACGTGTGGGGACCGCCGCGCCGACCGCCCCTGGAGCGGCGGCGCAGCTGCGACTTGTAGTGTGCCGGGGACGCGCCGACCGCGCTTTTACGGCGGCGGCGCTTCTAACTTTAGTCCCCGGCTTTTGCGGCCTAGCGCCGCTTCGTTCCCGCCCCCACCCTGTCACTCAGGGACAGGGAGAGACGCTGTTCTATAGCAGCGCCGAGGGCTGGAGCCTTATTTGCATTCTCCAGCCCCCTTTACTAGACACAGTGGGCGCCGGGTTCCCGCTCTTGTCTCGGGCACGCCCTCGGCCCGCCCCTCTCCTCTGGACGCCGGCAGCCATTCCGGCACGCAGAGCGGGAAAACGGAGACACTGAGCTACCAGCACAGGATTCCGGCGCCACACACCCGCTTTTGTGCGGCCGGTAAGCGGCAACTAAAGTGCTGACCCACTAATGCCGAAGTGTCCTGTTGTGCTTTTGTACGGTCGCTATTCAGGATGCAGACCTAGAAACAGCAGCAAAAGATCAGGGGTGCTAAGGCACAGACTCTATATGCTGCTTGTCTTGCATGTGCTGCAGTGTCATGTGTCCTTTATGCTTGTATACTTTACATTGCACTGTAAGGGCTATTCTTGGCTGTCTACCCGCCTAGATGGCTAGACAGCGGCAGCAAACAGCACTGGTGCTAAGGCACAAGCTTTCAATGCTGCTTGGATTGCATGTACTGCAGAGTTTATTTTCATGCTTGTACATTCACTGCATGTCGCTATTCTTGGCTAATGCTCCTTGATGACTAGACAACAGCAGCAGAAAAGCAAGGGTGCTAAGGCACAAGCTTTCAATGCTGCTTGGATTGCATGTGCTGCAGTGGTTATTTTCATGCTTGTATGCTATACATTCACTGTATGTCGCTTTTCCTGGCTAATGCTCCTGAATAACTAGACAACGGCAGCAGAAAAGCAAAGGTGCCAAGGCACAGGCTTTCTATGCTCCTTGTACTGCATGTGCTGAAGTGTTTATTGTACTTCATGCTTGTATGCTATACATTGCACTGTACGGTCGCTATTCTTGGCTAATGCTCCTAGATGGCTAGACAGCAACAGCAAAAAAAAAAAAAAAAAAAAGCATGGGTGCCAAGGCACAGGCTTTCTATGCTGCTTGTACTGCATGCGACTGTTCCAGGACCCCCAGTGTGTGCAATTACTCAACGGGGTCTCTGCTACAGGTGGCCAAAAGAACCACCTGTGATCCCTGTCCAGGGACAGGGACGGAGTTGCAGTTTCCGCTGATATATTGTCTGTGGCTATGACTAACATCTTACAGACTTTGCAGTCCAGACAGACCTTGGGCAATGTTGATTCAATGCCCCTGGCCACCCTGATTTCGAAACAAATCATGGCTCCAGGAGGGTCCCATGCATCCCAGGGTGCAGGCTCTGACACGGACGACAGTCCCAGACGGCCTAAGCGAGCTCCCTAAGAACGGCCCTCGACTTCATCACAGTACTCTCTGTATGATGAGGCAGCCGTAGCTGTTCAGGACTCTGATCCTGAGACCGCTCTCAATCCGGATACACCGGATGGTGACACTATAGTGAATAATCTTATAGCGTCCATCAATGGAAGGTTGGGTATTTCTCCCTCAACTCCTCCAGTGGAGGGGTCAGCTTCACAGCAGAAGAAATCCCTATTTCGGTATCTCAAGCGTATATTGAGTACTTTTCTGGTCACTCTGACTCCAGAGAAGCAGTCCAGGAACACCACGCTTATCCCGATAAGCGTTTTCTCCAACCGTATTGAAGATACGCGTTGTCTCTTCCCCCCTGACGTGCTCAAGCGCTCCAAGGGTGGATCCCCCAATCTCCAGGCTTGCGGCTAGATCTATAGTTGCAGTGGAAGATGGGACTTCACTTAAAGATGCCATTGACAGACAGATAGCCCTATCGGCGGGTCGGTTGCCCCGGCATTCGCAGCCATAGAGGCACTCCAAGCTATTTCAGCTAGTATTGCGCAGAGGGACGCGGTCATATGTACATCTTGGCCGCAGTAGCGTCCTTCACCTCGCAATGTCGGCATTGCGACTCAAGCTGTTTATGCTGTCCTGGACTCTACGAGCCGTACGTCAGTGGCGTCCGCCAACTCCGTGTTGTTACGCTCCTAGTGTTAAGGGATTGGAGCAGATGCTGCTTCCACAAAAGTGCTTAACCAGATTGCCTTTATCTGGTGACAGACTGTTTCGTGAGCGGTTGGATTAAATCATTCAACTGTCCAAGGGTACGGATTCTTCCTTACCCCAGCTATCAAACAAGACCCATCAGGAGAAGGGACAGTCGAGGTTTCGGTCCTTCCCAGGCTCGGGCACGTCCCAATTGCCCTCGTCCAACAGGACTCAAAAGGCTCAGAGGGGCGCAGGTTCCTGGCGGGCTCAATCACGCCCGGAGAAGGCAGCCGGAGGAACCGCTACCAAGGCGGTTTCCTCATGACTTTCAGCACTCTCTCTCCGCGTCCGCGGTCGGTGGCAGACTCCCCCGCTTTAGCGACATTTAACTGCCACAGGTCAATGGCCGGTGGGTGAGAGACAGTTTGTCGCAAAAACTTCCTCACCGGCCGAGCCGAGGCTCTGCTGCAGGCAGTAGGAGTCGTAATCCCGGTTCCTCCTCAGGAACAAGAGACACTTTTTACTCCGATCTGGTCGGGGTGACAAAATAGGACGACTCCTTCCGTTCCGTTCTGGACCTTAAACTGCTCAACAAGCACGTGAAAACCAGGCGGTTCCGGATGGAATCCCTCCGCTCCGTCATTGCCTCAATGTCTCAAGGAGATTTCCTAGCATCAATAGACATCAGGATGCTTATCTCCACGTGCCGATTGCTCCAGAGCACCGGCGTTTGCTACGATTCGTTATTGAAGACGAGCATCTTCGGTTCGTAGCCCTACCCTTCGGTCTGGCGACAGCCCCACGGGTTTTCACCAAGTTCATGGCAGCAGTGGGACCACTCCCGCACTCTCAGGGTCACCCTGTGATCCCTTACTTAGACCATCTACTTGTCAAGGCACTCTTTTAAGAGGCATGCCAACACAGCCTGAACATGGCGCTGGAGACTTCCCAGAGTTTCGGGTGGGTCCTCAACTTTTCAAAGTTAAACCCAATCGCTGGCATATCTTAGCTTGGGGTTTCACACTCTCTCAGCGATGGTGAAGCTTCCACTGGACAAACAGCGGTCACTACAGACGGGGGTGCAGTCTCTCCTTCAAGGAGACACCTCATCCAGAGGCAGTCCCTTTCACGCAGTTTCATCTGCGTCCACTTCAATAGAACATTCTTCGCTAATGGGAGGGGAAGTCGATGTCCCTACACAGGAACGTCCCCCTTTCTCAGACGATCAAGGACTCTCTTCAGAGGAGTCCACTCTTCAGATCAATTGTCTGGAGCTCTGGGCAGTGCATATGGCCCTGCAAGACTTCCTGCAGTGGCTGGAAGGCAAACAAATCCGAATTCAGTCGGACAATCCACAGCGGTGGCATACATCAACCACCAAGGCGGACTACGCAGTCGGCGAGCCTCCCAGGAAGTCCGCCGGATTCTGCTAGGGGTGGAAGACAGAGCATACACCATATCCGCAGTTCACATCCCGGGCGTAGAAAACTGGGAAGCAGACTTCCTCAGTCACCAGGGAGTGGACGCAGGAGAATGGTATCTGCACCCGGACGGGTTTCACGAATCGGCACAACAGCAAGGTCCCGGTTTTCATGACGATCAAAGAGCTCTGGCGACAGGCATCTCACGGTCGGTCAACCGTGGGCACTACCAGACCGGCCAGACTTACTGTCCCAAGGGCCATTTTTCCATCTGAATTCTACGGCCCTGAACCTACTGTGCATTGCGTCCTAGATCCTAGTGTCCTCAGGATTATCCCACGGGGTCGTTGCCACCATGAGACAGGCTATGAAGCCCACGTCTGCTAAGATCTACCACGGAAGTGGAAGATTTTCTTTTACTGGTGCTCTGTACAAGGAGTGTCCCCCTGGCCATTGGCATTGCCTACTTTTCTTTCCTTCCTGCAATCTGGGTTGGAAAAGGGCTTGTCGCTCGGCTCCCTTAAAGGGCAAGTCTCGGCGCTATTGGTGTTTTTTTTTCAGAAGCGTCTAGCACGACGTCCGCAGGTACGCACGTTCCTGCAGGGGGTTTGGTCATATCGTCCCCCCGTACGAGCGGCCGTTAGATCCATGGGATCTGAACAGGGTACTAGTTGCTCTCCAGAAGCCGCCTTTCGAGTCTCTGACGGATGTTTCACTCTCTCGACTATCACGGAAAGTGGCCTTTCTGGTAGCGATCACGTCTCTTCGGAGAGTGTCTGAGCTAGCAGCGCTGTCATCCAAGGCTCCCTTCCTGGTGGTCCACCAGAACAAGGTAGTGCTGCGCCCCATTCAGGAGTTTCTCCCTAAGGTAGTATCCTCGTTTCATATTAATCAGGATATCTCCTTACCTTCTTTTTGTCCTCATCCGGTTCACCGGTATGAAAAGGATTTACATTTGTTAGATCTGGTGAGAGCACTCAGAATCTACATTTCCCGCACGGCGCCCCTGCGCCGCTCTGATGCACTCTTTGTCCTTGTCGCTGGCCAGCGCAAGGGGTCGCAGGCTTCCAAAGCCACCCTGGCTCGATGGATCAAAGAACCAATTCTTGAAGCCTACCGTTCTGCTGGGCTTCCGGTTCCATCAGGGCTGAAGGCCCATTCTACCAGAGCCGTGGGTGCGTCCTGGGCATTACGACACCAGGCTACGGCTCAACAGGTGCGCCAGGCAGCTACCTGGTCGAGTCTGCACATTTTCACCAAACATTATCAGGTGCATACCTATGCTTCGGCGGACGCCAGCCTAGGTAGAAGAGTCCTGCAGGCGGCAGTTGCCTCCCCGTAGGGGAGGGCTGTCTTTGCAGCTCTAACATGAGGTATTTCTTTACCCACCCAGGGACAGCTTTTGGACGTCCCAATCGTCTGGGTCTCCCAATGGAGCGCCGAAGAAGAAGGGAATTTTGTTACTTACCGTAAATTCCTTTTCTTCTAGCTCCTATTGGGAGACCCAGCACCCGCCCTGTTGTCCTTCGGGATTTTTGGTGGTTTTTCGGGTACACATGTTGTTCATGTTGAATGGTTTTTCAGTTCTCCGACGTTACTTCGGAGTGAATTTGTTTAAACCAGTTATTGGCTTTCCTCCTTCTTGCTTTTGCACTAAAACTGGTGAGCCAGTGATCCCACTGGGGGTGTATAGCCAGAAGGGGAGGGGCCTTACACTTTTTAGTGTAATTGCTTTGTGTGGCCTCCGGAGGCAGTGCTATACACCAATCGTCTGGGTCTCCCAATAGGAGCTAGAAGAAAAGGAATTTACGGTAAGTAACAAAATTCCCTTCTTTCATGACTCTAAAAATTGTACATTCATATTGAAGACATCAAAACTATGAATGAAAACATGTGGAATGAAATACTTAAAGTGTGAAACAACTGAAAATATGTCCTTCAAAGTAGCTACCTTTTGGTTTGATTACTGCTTTGCACACTCTTGGCATTCTCTTGATGAGCTTCAAGAGGTAGTCACCGGAAATGGTTTTCCAACAGTCTTGAAGGAGTTCCCAGAGATGCTTAGCACTTGTTGGCCCTTTTGCCTTCACTCTGCGGTCCAGCTCACCCCAAACCATCTCGATTGGGTTCAGGTCTGGTGACTGTGGAGACCAGGTTATCTGGCGTAGCACCCCATCACTCTCCTTCTTAGTCAAATAGCCCTTACACTACCTGGAAGTGTGTTTGGGGTCATTGTCCTGTTGAGAAATAAATGAGGATCCAACTAAACGCAAACCGGATGGAGTAGCATGCCGCTGCAAGATGCTGTGGTAGCCATGCTGGTTTAGTATGCCTTCAATTTTAAATAAATCCCCAACAGTGTCACAAGCAAAGCACCCCCACACCGTCACACCTCCTCCTCCATGCTTCACGGTGGGAACCAGCCATGTAGAGTCCATCCGTTCACCTTTTCTACAAAGACACGGTTGTTGGAGCCAAAGATCTCAAATTTGGACTCATCAGATCAAAGCACAGATTTCCACTGGTCTAATGTCCATTCCTTGTGTTCTTTAGCCCAAACAAGTCTCTTCTGCTTGTTGCCTGTCCTTAGCAGTGGTTTCCTAGCAGCTATTTTACCATGAAGGCCTGCTGCACAAAGTCTCCTCTTAATAGTTGTTCTAGAGATGAGAAGGTGTGTCCAAACTTTTGGTCTGTACTGTATATATATACTGTATATATACTCTGTGTGTATGTGTATATATATATATGTATATAATATATATATATTGAACACATCACCATTTTTCTAAGTAAATATGTTTTTAAAGGTACTGTTGACATGAATTTCTTACCAGATGTTACTAACAACCCATGAAATTCACACAGGCAAAGAAATCAAACCATAGATATCCATAAATTTTGTGATGTGTGATAAGAAATAACAGGGGAAATAAATATTGAAGGCGCTTACTGAAATTTATTTAATGCTTTGTACAAAAGCGGTGATGACCGCTTTTCCTGTATGGAGAAACTAATTACATGCATTGCTTAGGTGTGATTTTGGTCCATTCTTCCACACAAACCCTTTTTAAATCTTGAAGGATCCATGGGCTCCTTTTATGAACTGAGTTTTAGTTGATTCCATACATTTTTTTTATTGTATTCAGGTCCTGTGATTTTCTCAGTCATTCTAGCAGCTTTATTTTCTTTCTCTGAATGCAATTGAGTTTCCTTCTCTGTGTGTTTGGGATCCTTGTCTTGCTGATATGTCCACCATCGTTTCATCTTCATCCTAGTAGATAGCAGCAGATTTTTATCAAGGATATCTCAGTAGATTTGTCCATTCAGCCTTCCTTCAATTACATGAAGTTTGCCAGTGCTGTATGCTGAAGAACAGTCCCAGACCATGATGTTCCCATCTCCAAACTTCACTGTTGGTATGGTGTTTTCGGGGTGATATGTAGTGCCTTTTGGCCTCTAAATATGGTGTGCATTATGGTATCCTAAAAATTCAGTTTTTATCTTATCTGACCAGACTATATGTTCCCAGTATTTCACAGGCTTGTCTAAATGTTGTTAGGCAAACTTTAAACTCACTTGTACATGCTATTTGTTCAGCAATTGTGTATTGCATGATAAGCGTGATACGGGCCATAGAGGTTGAGTATAATACTATGATAATAATAATCTTTATTTATTTAGTGCCAACATATTCCGCAGAGCTTTACAATTCAGAGGTTCAAATTCAGAGGTTCATATACAAACACTAAGGAGTACTTTACACGCTGCGACATCGCTCAAGCGATGTGGTTGGGGTCACTGTGTTTGTGACGCACATCCGGCGCCGTTAGCGACGTCGCAGCGTGTGACAGGCTGGAGCGACCTAAAACGATCGCAAAAAAGACAAAAATCGTTTGTTTTGGAGAGGTCGTTTAATAACAAAAAATCGTTGTCTGGTAAGTAGCGATGTTGTTCCTCGTTCCTGCCGCATCACACATCGCTATGTGTGACGCCGCAGGAGCGACGAACATCTCCTTACCTCCGTCCACCGGCAATGCGGAAGGAAGGAGGTGGGTGGGATGTTACGTCCTGCTCATCTCCGCCCCTCCGCTTCTATTGGCCGGCCACTTATAGACGTCGCGGTGACATCGCGGTGACACCGAACGCACCTCCCCCTTGAGGGAGGGATTGTTCGGCAGTCACAGCGACGTTGCTGAACAGGTATGTGCGTGTGACGCTGCCGTAGCGATATGGCAGCGATCACCAAATATCATTACAATGACGGGGGCAGGTGCTATCGCATCCGAAATCGCTAGCAATTGCTAGCGATGTCGCAGCGTGTAAAGTACCCCTTATTGTTTTCTTTGAAACAATTGTACCTGCTGATTCCAAATCTTTTTCTGTAGCTCTCCACGTGTGGAATTTGCTCTTGGACAGCTCTTATGATGATTCTTTTCACTCTTCTGTCTGAAAACCTGCGAGAAGCACCTGGTCAGGATCATTTTATGGTGAAGTTCTTTCCACTTCTGGATTATGGCCCAAACAGTTCTTACTGGAACCTTCAGTAGTTTTAAAAATTTTCTGCAACCAGAGCCATTAGTACAGTATGTTTTGCAACAATAATGTTGTGTTGCGAAAGTCTTTAGACATCTGACTGGTTTTATCCATCATGAGATGTTTCTTGTGTGGCACATTGATAATGAAACACCATTTTATAAGCATTAGTTGAACCAGCTATTATTTTTCACAAAGTGGCAGGGTTGCTTTCTAATTACTGATTGATGGATCTCCTCTGGTTTCCTGACTCTTCATGGTTTTTTTGCACCTCTCTTTCTTCATGTGTTCAATACTTTTTCCCTTATTACACATGACTACATTTTTTGGACTTCTTTGGTTTCATTTCTTTGCCTGTGTGGACTGGATAGATTGATGGATTGTTGCAGATTTCTGGTGAAAAATTAATGTCAATAGGACCTTTAGAAATATATTAACTTAGAAAATTGGTGACATGTTCAATAGTTGTTTCACTCGCTGTATATACATATATTATATATGTGTGTGTGTGTGTGTGTATGTAGGCAAGTGTGGTGGGAAAAAAAAAGTCAAAGAAAGAGTGCTTTTAAAGTAGAAGTCTTAATAGTTTATTTTTATCAATTAGCAAAATATAAAGTAAATGAACAGACATGAAAATCTAATCAATATTCGTTGTGATCAACCTTTGCCTTTTTATATAGCATCAATTCTCAGTCACACAGTTTTTGAAGAAACTCTGCAGGGATGTTGTTCCAAACATCTTGGAGAACTAGCCACAGATCTGTGGATGTAGGCTTGTGCAAATCCTCCTGCCTTTTCATGTAATGCCAGGCACACTCAATGATGTTGAGTCCGGGCTCTGGGGGTCATATCATCACTTCCAGAATTCATTGTTCTTCTTTTATGCTGAAGATAGCTCTTAATAACATTTGGCTGTATGTTGGGGTCATTGTTCAACTGCAAAATATTGGATATATTTGAATATAAATTGATATATTGGTATATCTGAATATTTGGAGCCAGTCAGTCAGACAATCCTTGATGGTATTACATGATGAATGAGTATTTGTTTCTATTTCTCGCCATTGAGGACACCATTAATGCTCAACTCTCATTTGCTGAAATGCTGCCCAGAACAGGAAAGAAACCTCCACCATGCTTCACTGTTGCCTACAAAAACTGATAAGTGTAACGCTGTCCAACCATTCAGCACACAAATTGTCTCCTGTTCTAGCCAGATATTTACGATTTTGACTCCTTAATCCAGACAGAACATCTGCTGCCATTTTTCTGTACCCCAGTTCCTATATTTTCATGCATAGTTGATTCAATTGGCAACTCGGTCAGTAGCTGGGTATAGCAGGTTCAAACTTGTTGCTGGTATTGTTGGATTTCTTCCTATTTTGTAAACAATTAAGCATGATGTGTCTTCCAGCTGCTCCATTAAGTTTCCTTGAGTAAGTACTGCATCTACAGTCCTCAATGCTGCTCATTTCGTTGTGTTCTAAATTTTGAGAAATACAGGCAGATACTTATCCATCATGCAATACCATTAGGGAGGCATCTGATTAGTTCCAAATGTATTCTACAGCAGAACATCAACGCCAAACATACAGCTAATGTCATTAAGAACTATCTTCAGCGTAAAGTACAAGGATTCCTGGAAGTCGCATGCAGTCCATGATTTGTCCCCACAGAGCCCTAATCTCAATATTATCGAGTCTGTCTGGGATTACATGAAGACAGAAGGATTTCTTTATTTCCACAAACCTACATCCACAAAAGATAGGTGGATAGTTCTCCAAGATGTTTGGAACAACCTGCTTTCAAACTTCCTTAAAAAACTGATGGAAGTGTACCTAGAAAGAATAATGCTTTGATGCTGTTTTGAAGGGATCACATCAATATTGATTTGATGTAGATTTCTCTTTGCTTCATTCCCTTTGCATTTTGTTATTTGATACAAATAAACTATGCAATGATGAAAGGTGTTCATGAGTAAGATGCACCAATTTCATTGAGGGTCTATTGTCTTAATTTATGCCACTTTTGGCCTCCTACCTGCTAAAAAAGAGAGCTGTCCAGAGCTAGTTTAAAAATGCCAAAAGTCACCAAATTTTTATGTAACTACAAGTTGCATAACATTTTTTACAATATTTCAGTCTTTTGCTATAGTTGTGGTGAAAACTGATGAAATGAGTCTTTGTTTTAAAAGGCTCGCTGGCAGTCACAGACTACCATGGATCATACAAAGGCCAAAAAAGTCCAATTGGCACATATAAAAAAAACTGTGTTATTAAAGGGAATCTTTCAGCAGGATTTCACACCAAAACTATTTATATATGTATGTAGCTCTTAGAAACAAAAGCATAGCAATACATGGTCAGTCTGTTTCTCTATTATTGAGAAATCAGCGTTTGAATTCATATTCAAAATTTGGCTGGAGAGCTATTTGCAGATCCAAAACCTGTGTCACTCCAGCTCTATTCCCTGCCTAGCGCGGCTTTACCCTGCTTGACTGACACTTCCTTTACTTGAATTCACACAGCATAGAGGCTATCAGTCAAGTAGGAGGAGGTGCAGAATAGAGCTGGAGTGACAGAGGCTTCTAATCTACAAAGAGCTATTCAACCTCATTTGCATATCAATTTAAACGTTGATTTTTCAGCAACAGAAGAACAGACTGGCCATCTAAAGGTATAGCTGGACTTGTCTTTGAAAGAACTACGTCCACATTAAAATAGTTTTATGGTTGAAATGATTTCCCTTGAGAGTTCAGGGTTCAGTTGGAGATTTATCATTGAGGCCTACAATTATCAAAATATGCCAAAGGTACCTAAACAATTATCTGGCAACATAGTGTCCTGCTGAAGGGATTCTCGGTACTTTAATGTCCTCTGCTTTGGATTAATAGATAAGGATCTTGAATGGAGGTCCTATGAATCTGCCATGAAGTCCAAGTTTGGAATAGCCCTTTAAGCAATGCTTTTTGTAAACTGTAATAATTTACTACTATGTTCTTGCATATTGTTTTACTAGTTATAAACATTCTTTTCTCCATTTTATTGCTTTGGCTGTTGGGATATCATACATGACACATAATGATTGCTCAGGTAGGGTTATCTAAAGGTTACGACGCTCCCAAATATTAAAAGGTTTTAAGCATATAGTTAAGATATTAACTACTCCTACTTTAATAATAAACCTTTAGATAAGTTAATACTCCACCCTTGTTTATAAATCTCCATAATTTGCGAAAGATTCATGAAAGGCTTACAGAACTAATGAAAATTATATAAAACTGGGAGTGGCGCACTATAATTAAGAGCTTGTGCAAACTATCATCTTCACTGTCTCTCGTTAAATCACCGAAAATCTACAGTATGACTGTGATCTCCTCGTATGTAGATGATTGGATTTCTACCTCCGAGTTCAGCTCTGCTGTATATAAATTAATGATAAACACTCGGTTTTGAGGACCTTATATATTTGAATAAAATGACATTGAAATTATTTTCGGCATATTCTTGCTTACTGTTGCAAGACAGCTGCAGATGGTGCCTGGTTGCGGTGCAGTGCATAACAATATTTCTAGTGTGACAGATGGATTTAAGACCTTTATTTCACAATAAATTTAACTTTACAATACATAACTTTACAGGATTTGTGTTGTATGTAGCAGGTTTGAACAGAGCCCGGCATTCATCTGCATGGCATTTTCAGTTCATACATAACTCGTGCCAACGAGTTAAAGGAAGAGGCAAGCAAAGTTATTGGCTTCCGCTAAAGGCTGAATTTTGAGGAGAAACAGGGTGTTTGGAACAGAAGGTGTCAAATTAAACTTTGTCAGATTGAAAAGTAGCGACATCCTGAAAGTTCAAGTGATTTGACTGAGTTGTGTTTATTCATGTTTTTTCCTTTTATTTAATTTTGTTTTTTTAATCAACCAAGACATTTTGTTTTTAAAAAAAAAAGAAAACCTAATAAATATACGTATTATTTTATTATCATTTTGTGTTCATAATATCATTGAGTGCATGGTTCTTTACATGTGAAAAGGGTTTGCATACAACTTACAATTAAAAAACTGAGCTTGACAGACTGGGACAGTGGGGAGAGGCCTCTGATCTTGTGGGTTTACATTCTATAGGATAATGGAGAGGGAGACAGCAGATCAAGGTGGGGGGAATTAGTGCAACTCTGGTGGTGGTGAGGTGGCAACTGGGTTATTGCAGGGTGTAAGTTTTCTTAGAGATGGATTTTCCAAGTTCAGTTTGAAAGTTCCGAATGTGGAGTATAATCAAACGTGTTGGGTCAAAAATTCTACAGGGTCGAGGATACTTAAGAGAAGTCTTGGAGGTGATTGAGTGAGAAATGTACAAGTGTGGAGGAGACAAAGACGTCTTGAAAGGACCATAAATTGTAAGAAGAGATCAGGAGGTTAATTCGGATATATATGGAGGAGCCAGATTATTAATGGCTTTATACGTCATTGTTAATAGTTTGAACTGAATATGTTGGGCAATTGGGAGCTAAGTAGAGGAGAAGCCAGGAGAAAGGTGGACTAGTCAGAAAGCAGATTTAAGGACGGACTGCAAGGTGCTAGATTGTTATCAGAGCGGCCATAGATTGCAGTAGTTGAGGCGGGAGATGATAAGGGCATTGTTACGGGGGCTGTCGGATAATAAGCGAATGGAAGGTTATCCGACAGTCAGGGTCCACCGTGCAGAGCTCTGCTGCAGAGTAGGGCAGAGGATAGGGGAAACCTGTACCACCAAAGTGGTACTGACACTGTTACGTCACAGTGTCACCAAGGCCAATAGCGGCGTATACTGTTTAAGTCACAGCGACTACCTCTAAGCATAACATAGGAGTGGAAATGCAAAAGAGTGAGGAATACAACATAAAAGTGCAAAGAAGTGTCACAATCTGTGAGCGTGAAAGCACCTGTCTCAGTTAACAGTCACAGAGACTAAGGCGGGCTTTGCACGCTGCGACATCAGTAACAATGTGTTACCGATGCTGCAGCGATAGTCCCGCCCCCGTCGCACGTTCGATATATAGTGAAAGCTGCCGTACCGATTATTATCGCTACGGCAGCTTTACACACACATACCTGCCGTGCGACGTCCCTCTGGCCGGCGACCCGCCTCCTTCCTTAGGGGGCGGGTCGTGCGGCGTCACAGTGACGTCACACGGCAGGCGGCCAATTGAAGCGGAGGGGCGGAGATGAGCAGGATGTAAACATCCCGCCCACCTCCGTCCTTCTCATTGCAGCCGGCGGCAGGTAAGGTGAAGTTCCTCGCTCCTGCGGCTTCATACACAGCGATGTGTGCTGCCGCAGGAGCGAGGAACAACATCGCACCTGTCGCAGCACCGGCATTATGGAAATGTCGGAGGCTGCAGCGATGATACGATAACGACGCTTTTGCGCTCGTTCATCGTATCAAAAAGGATTTGCACGTTGCGATATCGACTGCGACGCCGGATGTGCGTCACTTTCGATTTGACCCCACCGACATCGCACGTGCAATGTCGCAACGTGCAAAGCCCGCCTAAGTGTAGTGTGTGCAATATGGCACCTACCTATGTCCGCTCTACTTGGGGTGCAAGGATGCAGACAGCAGCAATGCTGCTAGCTTGAAACTCCTGCCTATGACCGCTCCCCTAGTGTGCGAGGATACGGACAGCTGCAGGAGGCAGCGTAGTGGAGCGTTACCCTAGAAGGCAACGACCACCTGACCTACCTATGTCCGCTCCACTAAGGTGCGAGGACACGGACAACAGCACAGCTGAAAGGTACAGGAGCACTACCCTACCGATAGCGCTCACCTCAGAGTTGAACCACAAGGCCCAGTCAGACCATGTGCAGCAAGCACCTGCCTATGTCCGCTCCACTAAGGTGCGAGGATACGGACCACAGCATAAGCTGCAAGGTACAAGAGCGTTACCCTACCGATAACGCTCACCTAGATAGACAATAGGTGCCGCAAGGGACATGCACAGAGCGTCTACTCCTATTCAGGAACCAAGAGGACTGAGCGCCGAGCAGCATGTGTTAGGGTCTTATATAGACTCTGTGCCTCATCCAAGATGGAGGACACCAGCCAATCCGCTGCGAGAATCGTCAGCAATGACGTCACACTGGCCTATCACAGAGCAAAGCGTCATAAGCACATGACCAGCGGCCAATCGGCTTAGAATGTGTCAGAGACATGTGACCTCGTGTCAGCGATGATGTCACCCGCACATGTGCAGTGGCTCCAAGATAGGACTTAGTCTCCAGCGCTCGCACATGCTCAGTAGCATGCAATCAGAACATAGTCTCCAGCGCCACACAGACCTGGGACCAAGATATAGCATAGCCAGACCACAGCAAAGGATAAGGAGACACACAGATCTCCAGAAACGGGAACCGTAACAGGCATGCACTAGCATTTTAATACATTAATGCATATATATGCCCGGTTCAAGGCAATCTGAATTTGGTTAGAACATTTCTAAAAAAAATTGGCTTTTCCCGATGGCAGCAGACCACTAGGTATGAAATTCATAGAAGGCTTGGAAAAGAGTGAAAAATATATATAACCTCATCACTCACCTGTCCTGCTGCCGCAGTACCACAATATGGACCTCTGGTTTCTCCTGTACATAATATGAGGTGAAGTAAAGAAGTTTAAGAGAATTATTGAGAGGACTAGACAGGGTATTGCGGAGTCGGAACAAGTGACCCTTGAAGTTTTTTATTGTTTTTGTTTTTCACCCTACATTTATTATGCTCTGGGGTCTGGAGAGAACCCAGAACATGCAAGAACAATCAATTCACATTGAATAAGTTTGATGCAAATTTAATGTCCTGGCTAATATTAGCAAGTTTGAATTTCGACATATTTGCCCATGACCAATGGTGGACAGTATAAAACTTAGTGGTTAATAGCATATAACTGCGTAACTTACTTGACAGCGCATACAGGACATTCTGAAAACAGTGTTTCAAAGTAACGTGGTCATGATTGTGTTGTAAGCTAAAAGTAAACCTTTTGTTTTATTATGGTCATTCAAAGGTGACTTTTAATATCCAAGAATGTGACATACATAACTTATACAGCCACATTACATTTTTATGATATGATTCATCCTTAGTAATATTTTATTAAGAATAAACAACTGTTGTACATAAGTTTATTGTTAGAATGAGCACAAAAATGCATTGAAACATGGATCTGTTTAAGAAGGACCAATATATGAGAAATTAAAAAAAGTGGGAGATGTTCTTTGGTTTTTGTTTTTCTATGCATATGATATTAATGTTTGTGTGTCTATATAATATACTTAATTTTAACAACTCTGAAACGTCTAAATCACAGAAACACTAATGGGCACACAAAAATTATTGGTTACATGTGACCTCAATCTGAATTTCTTTTTTCACAACTAGGTCGATACATGTATAACTGCTATGTTTGGTTTGTATAGATGATTACTGTATTTTACTTTTTCTAAGACATTTTGAAAATCCATATTAGAAATATAAATTATTTTTCTAAAAAAAAAAGATGGCAATATATTATACTACTGTTTAAATTGCATGTAAAGGTATGGGAAAAATGCATTTTTAAAAAAGGATTGTCTGGTCTTAATCCACAAATCTATTCATTCTATGTGAATGCAGACTTATGAATCCTCACACTTTACGCACTGTGTACTGCAAGGATTCACTTCTTTCAAAACCCTGAATGGTGGTCATGTTGGCTCGAGTATGTGATATGGATACTCCCAGCTAGAATCCAACTATAGGGATGCGTGCTCTCTCAGCACGCATCCCTACAGCATGTTTGCATTGAGCAAGACTACTCCCCTCTAGTTGAAATATAGCCAGGATTATGTATATCGCATTCTCTCGGCAATTTGACCGCCGTTCCTGATGCTGAAACAAGTGAATCCTCACAGTGCACAGTGCCTGAAATGTGAGGATTCATAAGTCTCCACTGTTATAGAGTGACTACAGCTTTTTGGAGTTAAACCTGACAACCCCTTTAATGTTTTAACTCTTCACACTGGTGTGCAGGAAAAGTGCTGTATATCAGTATAGTGAGTGCCAAAGAAAATAGCTCGTATCTGCACTTTTTACGATAACACTGAATGTTATACAGATCCAAAGGAGAGACTTTGGCAAATAAAACACATGAAAAATGATTCAATTAGAAATACAGTTTTGAATATGTAATGAAACAAGGTTGATTTGTTTTTTTCATTCATTTCCAGGGTTGGTTGTGTGAATTATTGAGATGGAAAGAAGATCCTTCACCAGAAAACAGGACTCTGTGGGAAAATCTCTCCATGATTCGAAGGTTTCTAAGTCTTCCCCAAACAGAAAGAGATGTTATTTATGAACAAGAAAGTAACGCGGTCCATCAGCACGGCGATCGACCATCCCATATGATCCACGTTTCTGCAGAACAGATTCAGGTCAGTAAGCTACATAAAAATATTACCCAATAGACCGAATTTAGTACTGTAAGCTTTGATAGGACTGGTATGATGGGATAATTGATTAATGCATAAGTTTAACATAGCTGCTGACTAGAATTTAAAAAATTACAAGAATGGCTTAATGATATGGTATTCAGGTCAGTATGTGGAATTTTGAAAACATTTTTACAATGTAGGAGACGTTTTATGAAATTGCTTACAATTTTCACTTAATTTTAGCAGCAGCAACAACAACAGCAGCAGCAACAACAACAGCAGCAACAACAGCAGCAGCCACCACCACAGCAGCAGCCACAGCAACAAACACCACAGCCACCAGGTCCAAGGTTGCCCCCTAGACAGCCCACTGTGGCATCTCCAGCAGAATCTGAAGAAGAAAACCGCCAACAGTCTCGTCCACGAACAAAGATTTCTGTTGAGGCACTGGGTATTTTACAGAGCTTCATTCAAGATGTTGGTCTGTACCCAGATGAAGAAGCCATTCAAACATTGTCCGCTCAGCTCGATCTACCCAAGTTCACAATTATCAAGTTTTTCCAGAATCAGCGTTACTATCTGAAACATCATGGGAAGCTGAAAGACAATTCTGGCCTAGAGGTAGATGTTGCGGAATACGAAGAGGATGACTTGTCCAAGGATATGGAAATGGAAACCCAAGACAAAAGTACTAGTATTCTCTTTTCAGTTAAGCTTGAAGACAATTTAACTGGAGAAAGGAACACTGACATTACTGCAGACCTGAATGACTTATCGTAAAGTATTATTTTTATTGTTCACTTGTTAAATTGGTATTACTAATCCCTGTTCCATCCTAGGTACTGTCAGTAACTTTCTGTTGTACGTTGTATGGCCCAATGAATCTTGGGGAAAAAAAAAAACTTGCACAAAAAAAAGGAAATGATACAGACTGTATTTAATGTTTTACTCTGTCTATAAGCTTCTCTTAGCTCCAGAAAAAAAAAAATTACTGAATCTGGTTCCGAGATCTGTATTCACTGGATAATCCACAACATACTTGACGAGCATGAATTTAGCCCAGATGAATCGAAATCTGGAGCCTTGAAATAAACATACAGAACCTTCAGTGGGGTTTTAATTTCTGTTTTCCTGTTCTAATCCACACTTGATCTTCAGAAAGTCATGCTTATATATAAATATATAGGAGAGTATGTTACTCTTGCACAGTCGTAGGGTGCCGAAAAAGCTCTATGCTGTGAGATGCAGTTTAAAATGATAACATGCCAACAAATGCCTTGTGTTATATGGCACTGCCGTAATTTAAACTTCTTATGTTCTCTTTTTGGAAATAGTCACTGTATTTTTTTTTTGGTTCCTATTTTGTTTTATTGGTTATAAAAAGAAGACTATGTACACATTTGGTCCCATTATCTGTAGATTCCGCAGCCTCATGTTGTAATTACTTTTTGGGGACAATGTTATTTTTATTTTTTTTTTGTATGTAATATTGCTTATCTTCGTTACCATACTGATTCTTATTTTTTTTTTCTATTTATATATGTATTTTGATGGGCAGTAAAACAAAGTGTCTTAAAAGTTTTAAATAGAGAAAATGTGCTTTACAGAGTTGCCTATAAAAAAGTGCTCTATGTTATCCAAGCAATTCATACTATAAGCTTCACTCTTATTGTGGTATGCAATTTTTACTATCATGCAAACAAGCTTAGGTAAATAAAACAAAATAGATCACCTTAGAAACTTATGCAATTAATGTGAAAAAAAAAATAATTGATGTGTGCAATGTGTCTTCCCTTGGTTTACAATCAATTTTCAAGCTACATCTGTACAAAGTTTCTGTATAAAAGTGTATTTCTTTTTTTTTTATGAGTTTATGCCTATGAAAACACCAGTTATTTTGTTACAGCTGGCTGTTTTTATAAATGTATCACAATTTTCTTTATGCAAAGATGTTCCGACTAGAAGTGGTTATTGACTGTAACTACACAATTAAAATTGTTTGTATGGTATGATATGGTAAGGTTTGTGTCTGTGTACAGTACATAACAGGACAGCTGTGAATAGTTCACAATCCAAGAGTCTAAACTTGTGTCAACTCTAAATTCCACTTTCTGGCCATACATGAGTTATTTCGGGGAAAAAAAAAGTCAGTTTTTAGCGAGTCAAGAGAATTACAAACATTGAAATATCAAATTGTTTTCAGCTATAGAGCAGATGCTCCCATTGTCACCAACTAAAATGGCAATAATATTCTACATACTCCTTAACATATATAATCTAAAAATCTATAATTATGTAGTCTAACATTTATAAATATTTTAAGCTGTCAAGTAAAATACTAACCATGAAATAAACATTGCAATGACTTTTTCAAGACAATGAATTATTTATATGTGTCCCGAAAGCTGCTTATTCTGTAGGTGCAGGAGTTCCAACAAAGTTGGAGGCAAATAATGGTACTAAACAAAAAGGAAGAGCTTTCCTAAAGCCCTGTTCACATTCTATCCAGGCGTTCCATCATAATCACCGGCGAACAGAATTCCAACGAAGCCATAGACTTGCAATTACATGAACAACTCTATTTTTGTTTATTTTTTTCTGAAAATGTCCATCAAGCACAAAAATGTAGTAGATATTTTGCCTCTTAGCAATTCATAGCTTTGTCCAGGCTTTCATTTTTTTCCTGTTTTTATGGTAATTCAGACAGAACAGCAGATAAAATGCATAAACACTATATAAATAAAACTTAATGAAATTATTTGGAGAAAAAAAATACTTGTCCAAATGGATCTTCTGAATTTATTGTGGGGTTAGCCTTACTTATGTTGTCCTCGGCTCCCTAAAGCTTTGTTTACTATGGTATGAAACATTTCAATGGAGACACTCCTTAACCCCTTCAGCCCCGGGGCACTTTCCGTTTTTGCGTTTTTGTTTTTTGCTCCCCTTCTTCCGAGAGCCATAACTTTTTTATTTTTCCATCAATCTTGCCATATGGGGGCTTGTTTTTTGCGGGACAAGTTGTACTTTTAAATGAAACCATAAGTTTTACCATATGGTGTACTGGAAAACAGCAAAAAAATTCCAAATGCAGAAAAATTGCAAAAAAAGTGTGATGGCACAATAGTTTTTGGGATGTTTAATTCACGGTGTTCACTATATGGTAAAACTGATGTGTGGGTATGATTCCTGAGGTCGGTGCGAGTTTGTAGACACCAAACATGTATAGGTTTACTTGTATCTAAGGGGTTAAAAAAAAATTCACAAGTTCGTCCAATAAATGTGGCGCACGTTTTGCGTCATTTTCCGAAACACATAGCGTTCTTATTTTTTGGGATCTATGGCTCAGTGACAGCTTATTTTTTGCGTCTCGAGCTGATGTTTCTAATGGTACCATTTTTGCGCAGATGCTACGTTTTGATCGCCTGTTATTGCATTTTGCGTAAAACTTGCGGCGACCAAAAAACGTAATTTTGGCGTTTGGAATTTTGTTTGCTACTACGCAGTTTACCAATCAGATTAATTGATTTTATATTTTGATAGATCGGGCATATCTGAACGCGGCGATAACAAATATGTGTATATTTATTTATTTTTTAACCCTTTAATTTTCAATGAGGGGAAAGGGGGGTAATTTGAACTTTTAGGTTTTTGGTTTTTTTTTTATTTTTTAAAACTTTTTTTTTTACTTTTTTTTTTTTAGTTTACTAGTCCCCCTAGGGGGCTATAGCGATCAGCAATCCGATCGCTATTATCTATCTGCTGATCACAGCTATACAGCTGTAAACAGCAGATACAGTCACTTTGTTTTTCCCTCTGCTCTCGGCCGAGGGAAAACGAAAGTGAAACATCATAGCTGCAGGCGTCATCACATGACCCTGTGCTACGATAGCAACCACCGATAGTCACGTGATCACGCACGTGACTTCCGGTGGGGGCGGCGGTAAGTAAAAAACATGGACGCGCGCATTTAGATCTTGCTGCCAGACTTTGGCATTAAGATTTAAGGGGTTAATGGCCGCGGGTGGAAGTGATTCCACCCGCGGCTAGCAGGCACACATGTCAGCTATTGAAAACAGCTGACATGTGTGCCGACCGCTGCCGCCTGCCCGCGGGAGGGGGCGGGGCTTAACGGGACACGCTCCATGACGGATATATCCGTCCATGGTCGTGAAGGGGTTAAAAACCACCATCATCATTGACAAGAATACAATAGATTGTTCAAGTACAAAACAGTATTACTTGTGAAAATTCATTTCCATGGTGAACAATATGTAACTTAATTTTTGTTTCTGACTAACAAGGGGTATTTATATAAATTTGGTATTAATTCCACACAAAGTTTGCTTTTGTGACTAGGAAAATATGATATGCTGTATAGTTTTACAAAATGTCTACAAAATACTTAGAAGTGAGTTGTTTTTTCTGATTAAATGGTTAATCGATTCACATACTGTTCTTGGTAGTGTTCAAAGTTCAGTACGATCTGGTGGAAGCTCTTTTCTCCAAGAACTCGTGTTCTTCTTGGATTTATCAAGATAGCCATAAAAGGTATGGACCATTCGACAGTTCATTGTACCATAGCTCTTCACCCAAGCCTCACCCAGCTCTGTAGTTTTCCACCTTGTATAAAATGCCCTGATCCAATGTGATAAAGCTTTTCCAAGCTTTCTTCTTAATTCTGAAGGGCTTAGAAAATCCAAGTTTGCTCGAAAATGGGTGTATTTCAAATGATCACTTGTATAGAAATTCACTGCACACTCTGGAAGCGCTAGAACTACGAAGTGATGTATCCAAATTTTTAGGACAGTGCATCCTACAAAAGTTATATCATGGAAAAAATCGGAAAAATCTAGCTATTCTTGCAACATAAATAGTGGTAGGGTAGATGTAGTCACTGTACAGCGCCAGGTAGTTACTTGACAGTCATTTTGACAAAGACCCGGGAGAGTTGAAACGTTGAGCCATTATTTATGTTTCATAGATCATTTTATTTTTCTGATTTTCCATTGAGACACCTTTGTATGACACATTGAACAAGTCACTTAATTTAGGCATCATTTGTAGAGTGTTCAGTGAATATCTATACATTATTGGCGGCGGGCATCCACCCCGGTGTTCTTGTTCAGTCCACATTTTCTTGACTCAAATTATTACGGTCATAGTCACATGGTCACAATATTTGTGGGGTATAATTTTATAAAATATGGGAAATTGCAACTGAGATAAGCAATTTGAAAATATCGCTTTTTTGTACATAGTGTAATCCAATTGGTTTAGAAGGAAAAACTATTTGATTAGTATATTGTTTGGATAGCCCATCAGTGTGTTCAGTAGGTAGTCAATCACACAGTCTGACAGAATGAAGAGAATGTGGTCATCTGGTAAGTAATCATGGAATATCGATGGGGCAGTGGTGGCCTTTCTTCTGTTGGTCAGCAGTGATTCACACATTGATGGCCTATGCTTTTTTCCCTCTTTTAACCATTTCAAGATATATGCATTCATCTTATCAAATATCTTTTTTTCACCCAATGGTAATTGATGGATGAATACATTGTATGTCATCAGAAGCTATAACTTTTAGGGAAGATTAATGTATTGGCCTGACTCAGCATTAATTATTGACCGCACACAACAACATTTTACTAAAAATGAGTATAATTGGATTGGATTGCAAAGTTGCATATGCAAGTTGTGAATAAGTAGAATGCTTCATGTACTGTAATACAGGACATTGATTCAGATATTAAAGGCGATTATGAATATTAAGATAAAAACGGAGAGCACTATCAACAAATATGGACGTGATTTTGTGGCACTAATATTTTAAGCATTACAGGTTCTCCTCCCTTGCGTAGACCTGCTTAATTATTAGTTTAGCCATTCTCAGAGACTGAACGACTTTCCTGTTCTAAAAACCAAAGTGATGTAGAGGTGTCGACCAGACTTGTTCATTGGTCTTCTCCAGTTGACAAAAAAACACACTGTACATGAGAAAGCTATTTTTCAATTGTTGGAGGCCGATTAATATGTCCCGCTATATGCGCCTCCATCCTCGGCCATTTTTATGACCGTAGTCCTGTGCAGTCTGCGAGGAAGGCAACAATATCAAGTATCGTAGATTGGTAGAGTTGGAAGGGACCTCAAGAGCCATCGGGTCCAACCCCCTGCGAGTGCAGTCTTTCCTAAATCATCTCAACTATATGTTTATCTAGTTTCCGCTTGAAGAAGTACAGTAAGAGAACCTGTAATACGTATATATTAAGAAGTGCCATAAAAATCCCGCTATATTTGTGAATAAACTTAAAGTTGACCATCCCTTTAAGACTATGGGACACCAATAACGCTTGGTAACATGAGCAATGATATAATGTAAAGTTATTCCATGTTGTTTTCATATTTTTTGTAAAATCTTTTGTTCAGCGTGTACCCAGAATTTGTTTTCATATTTCATGCATTTTTGCATAAGACCGATACATATGTAACCAGATATTTCAATTCTTTGCAGTAGTATATTGGGTCAAACGTTTAGCTTCATTTTGCTCTGTGTATTAGTCATCTTTATGACCGATGATCAGTAAGTGCAGGGCACCCTAATAATAAAATCTTAAGGAAAAAAACCTATTGACCAGTACTTTCAATAAAATGTCTCCACTAAATGTATAATTCTACTGAAGTGGTTCATTTAATTGACCTTTATTGAATGCAATGCATTTCCGCTCTGTAGTGATCAATAAGTGTAACATTTACAATGTGTACAGAAGCTGCTATTCACTTGTACATAGTGCACATGGTCTGTATTATTTCAGTTATTCCTTGGTGATTTCTCAGGATGGAGTGTATGATCTTGGGCTTCACTTGTCTTTACTATACTGCTAAGCTTCACTCAATTATAGGTATGTCCTCCTGAGACAACCCCTATCAAAATGTTTCCAGCAACTATCAAATTTCGCCAGAAGCCGTGGCCAGAAAAGCATTGACCCTACATGCAGTACCACATAGTGGCCCATGACGTAAATATCACCCATGCAGCACAAACATGGCTTGAGTTTGGCAAACTGAAGCCGCTGGTAACATATCTGTTTTGTTTTCTCATATTGAGGTGCCTCCTCAATAATCTCCATATGCCATAAAATGACTTCTGGCGGAGAAGCATGTGACCAAATTGGTACCAGCTTCCTCCAATAGAAAAACAAATTTCCCACATAGCCTAATAGAGTCTCTGGAGGAACCAGCACATTTGGGTATTACACAGGCAACTCATTCATTTTTGTGAAAACTGTGTTACGCTCCATTCTCCCTTTGGTGGCGCTGCAGGGAAATCCAATATTTGCTGGGGGCCTTTTTTGCTTATTTTTAGAGAGCCTATTTAACAAATAGGGATTGTCCAAAGAAGACAACCATTGTTTAGGCTCATCTTTTCAAGCTTTATGCTTGGACCAATGCCCTTTTAGTAGCCTGTCTTGTGGCTAAATTAGCCTTTCTTTCATTATTCTGTAAGATAACATAAGAAAAGTTTTGAAAGTGAAAGTCAATCCTGCCAGGGAATAATATTGTGTGACATCTGATACTACACAGAAATACCAGCATTACTGAGGAAGCAATTGTACTCCATACTACAATGCGGCGAGTTATTTGCCTTACTGTATTATACATGCCATACACGTCCACAAAAACAGCCATCAACAATATTTGCTATTTTAATGTCTGAAGCTAAAACTTGATCTAGAGCAAAAATTAAATAAAATAAAAAGTCCTCTGACAGTATGGGGCCATTAGACCTCTATTTGGAGTTAATGTGTGTAACTAAATTAATAAATGGCATTTGCAGGTCTTCAAATATTCTAATCGTCCACGATAGTATAGAAATTTATTTTCAACACGAGTCATTTGAATGTTACTAATACTGAATAATTGAGTAATGCTAAATTCTGTAACAGCTGCACATTCTGCACAGAAGAGAGGAGCAGGTGCCATCAAGGAGTCTTGAAATACCATGCCTTCAATATCACATCTCGGGGAACACTATCTGAATATGTAATTCACTTATTAGTTGTCCATTTAAACTGATTTTTACACAATATAGAGTACAATGGATTAGTGACACCTAATACACCTCTGATACAAGCAGTTACATTACAATTACTGACATCAGACAGTCTTGTATTTGCAATCTGAAAATTGGTCAAATCCTAATCCAATTAATACAGTAGATTTTTACAATGAAATTATAAACCCCAAGATCCATTTTGTGCTCATCATACTGTCAAACTCGCTAAATTACAACTATTTCACCTTCCCAAATCTTAAACCACAGAGATCTATATAAAGCTGGAATAGATTACATCAGGAACAGGTGACACCGGGAACCATTGATGGTTTAAAAAAAGAAAGCTTAGATATCTAGAAAAACACATACTTATATAAATGTATACAGTTCAAGAGGGAGAAATTAACCTGTTAGAGCACACTGGTTCATGCATTATGGTTTTACCTATACTCCTTTCCTTCATACAACTATATAAGAAAACTGACCAGCAGCTTCCACAAATGTGGACAAGCGCCAACCAAAAAACAACATAACTACAAAAGCATATCTAGTGGCACTTAGTATTATAAGGGTATATTAGCATTGCATTACTGCTATAAGAATATTGGAGAATGGAGAAAAATGCATAACTATTGTGAAAAATGAGTAAAAAGAAATAGGCATTGCATTACTGGTTTGGAAGTATTGACAAAAAGAGATTCTTAGCTTATGTATTGGCCATTCCATGTGAACCCGATAACCAGCGGCAAGGTGATCTCATTTTATCGGGAACCTAACTGTAAATATCTCTATGGCTGCAGACACCTTAGCTTATGGCATCCGATGTGAGAGCAACAGATGTGATATGCTAATGACCCCCGGCTCAGGCTCTGCTGCAAGTGTGAATCAAGTGTCATGCAACTGTGACCGGATCTTGCGATCGGGTCACAGCTGTGAAGCTGAGGGTGGGCGCTGCGGAGGAGAGGGAGGAGTTACTCCCCCCCATCTCCTCCATTGTCAGCCTGTGTGTATATCGCACTGCACTTGGATAACATCTGAGTGCAGTCTGACGTTTCTCTCACACCCATTCACTTAAATGTCAGCTGATTTGTACAGCTGACATGTGTGCCTAGCAGGCACGAGCAGATCCGCGATCTGCCCATACCTATTAACCCCTTAAATGTGACAGCGCCATTATAATCATGGTCACAATTAAAGTTTACTCACCACCCGACACCAGAAGTCACGTGACGTGATCACGTGGATTCGATGCTTGTCATGGTAGCACAGGGTCATGTGATGATTCCTGTAGCTCACATGACTCACTCCTGTTTCACCCGGCCGAGAGCTGTGTAAGACAGGAGATGAGCATATCTGGTGTTCACAGCTATGTAGTTGTGATCAACAGATATGGAAGAGCGACCAGACTGCTGATCCTTATAGTCACCTAGGGGTACTAGTAAAATAAAATTAAAAAAAAAAAAATAAACCTAAAAGTTCAAATCACCCCCCTTTCGCCCCATTGAAAATTAAAGGGTTAAAAAACAAAAAAATATACACAGATTTGGTATCACCGCATTCAGAAATGCCCAATCTATCAAAATAAAAATAAATTAATCTGATCGGTAAATGGCGTAGCGGCAAAAAAAATTACAAATGCCAAAATTATTTTTTTTGGTTGTGGCAAATTTTGCACAAAATGCAATAACTGGCAATCAAAACGTAGCATCTGCGCAAAAACGGTACCATTAAAAATGTCAGATCAAGACGCAAAAATAAGCCATCACGGAGCCTCAGATCCTGAAAAATGAGAACACTATGGGTCGCGGAATATGGCGCAAAATATGCACCACTTTTTTTTTACAAAATTCTGATTTTTTTTTAAACTCCTTAGATAAAAGTGAACCTAAACATGTTTGGTGTCTACGAACTCGCACACACCTGAGGCATCACACCAACACATCAGTCTTTCCATATAGTGAACACAATGAATAAACTATCTCAAAAACAATCGCGTGATTTTTTTTGCAATTTTTCCACATTTGGAATCTGTTTGCCGTTATCCAGTACACTATATGGTAAAACTAATAGTTTAATTTAATAGTACAACTTGTTCCGCAAAAAAAGAATCCCTTACATGGCTATATTGACAAAAAAAAATAAAAAAAGTCACAGCTGTCGGAAGAAGAATGGCGAAAAAAACGGAAAGCGCAAAATCGGCAGGTCGTGAAGGGGTTAAGGGACGAAACATAATTGGACCATTATTTCAAAAGCTCCTAATTCAGCTGCATGAACTTAAGATCCAAAGCACACCACATCCTCTGTAAAACATGGTGGAGGCAGAGTGAAGACCGGGCATGCATGGCTTCCATTGGCACTGGGTCACCAGTGTTTCTTGATGTTTTGACTGGTCAGAAGCAGCTGGGTAAATTCTGAAATGTACAGGGCAATACTTTCTGCTCAGATTGAACCACATGCAACAAAGCTGATTGTATGGCTCTTCACAGGTCGAACATACTGCGAAAGCAACTCTGGAGTTTACAGCAAAGAAATGTAATATTCTGCAATGGCCGATTCAATTACAAAATCTCAACCCCATCAAGCATGAATTTCACATGTTGAAGACAAAATGTAAGGCTAAAAAACCCATAAATAAGCAACTGAAGTCAGCTGCAATAAAGGCCGGCAAAGCATTACACAGGTTGAAATCCAGCATTCGGTGACTTCCATGGCTTCCAGGTCTCTGGCAGTCATTGCCTGTAAAGGATTCTCCATAAATAATTTAAAATTAACATTTTATTTATGATCAAGTAAATTTGGCCAAAAACGTTTGAGCCCCTGAAATGAGGAGACTGTAGAAACATGTTTGCAATTTCTAAACATTTCACAGGATATTTTTGGTTAACCTTTTCAATTAAACCTGAAAGTTTACACTTCAATTGCATCTCAGTTGTTTTATTTTTAATTAAAAAAAATAGTGGCATGCAGAGCCCAAATCACGAAGATTTAATCACTATCCAAATATTTCTGGACCTAACTATCGTCTCCAGTCCCTTAGTTAAACACGATGGACAAACGATACGTCTTTTTTTCAACCATAGTACAATACTATAAACAAGTTTAAAATAAAAATCTGACTTAAAAAATGTGTAATTTTCTGATGATACGTTCAATTTAAAGTTATCAATATATTGTCTATGTTCTTTGAAGATCAACTTGAAGGTTTGAACTAGTAATGAGTAAATCTACCGAAATTCTGATTCAGCAGGTCACTTAAATTTGATTCACACTGTTATTCATTGTATTTTGAATATTCTTAATTATTGGATCTATCCAGACCTCGCAGCATCATAAACATGGAGTAAAAGAAATACCTCTCCAGCTGTTCTGCCATCGCAGCCCCATTTGCAGTCCTTTGGGCATCCTCTTTGACTACTTTGTCATCATTACAGTAGGTGTTAGATGCCATGACCTGCATCGCCTGACACTGACTAGAGATTGGGTGAAGCGTGACAAGGCATCTGATGCCTAGTCAGTGCCAGAAGCCTAAGCATTGAGTGAAGATGACGGAAGAGCAAGGAACAGTAGACAATGGACTGCAGCAAAGGAACAGGTGAACAGCATATTTTTTTTTTTTTATTTTGGTCCTCTACAATTCAGCAAAATGGCATCAAGCATTCAATGTGATGAATTTGAACAAATCAAATCACAAAAAATCAGATTCTGGGGAATCCAAGTATTTTGGAAAACTTGCGACTTATTCAATTCACCTTGAACAGGTTTTCTCATCTTTAGTTTCTTATAAACAGAACTGGTCTCTGTACAGCTCTATGAGAAACTAAGCCTAGTTTAATAGAACCATAGCAAGTTGAATCTTCAATGGTTTTTCTGATTTTATAAAGTGATAATCTTTATTTACCGACAACATATTTGACAGCACTTTTACAATTCAGAGGATACATGTACAAATAATAAAGAAAAAAAGGAATTTTCAGCTCACTCTGCATGAAAGTTGTCATGATCAGGTCTGTATCGGCCGCTCTGGTTTGATTATTTCACCCAGCTCTGGCCTGGTCATGTCAGGGATTAACTCCTACCTGTCTCACTCCGGTTTCCGGGACACTATATTCTGGTGCTGCACCGCCGTTTCAGTGTCAGTAAGTGTTTATGCTCTGCAGTGTGTGCTACTGGCTCTGGTGAGTTACATGATCTGTCCTGCCTCCCAGCTACCTTGTTCTGACCCGTACTTTCCTCTTTTCGTCCGTCTCTCCTGGTCCCTGACTACCCACTCCTGTCTTCTGTGTACTCTTCCCTGTCTGTCTTATCCTGGTCCCGACCTGTTTGTCCTCCTCCCTTATTTGTACTTGGACTTCCCAGCATCTGACATGTATCCTTGTTCCTAACTTCAGCTCCATCTCTCCCAAGCCATTGTAAATTGAGTGCAACCCAGAGACCTCAGGAGCAGCATTTTCTGGATTTTGCCAATTATTACAGAAAGTATATTAAGAGGTTTTCTCTGGTGGTCGAGCCATTCACTGATCTCACCTGCAAGGTGGCTGATCTTAGAGTTTGGTCATCTCAGGCAGTAGAAGCATTTCTGAAGTTAAAAGAATGTTTTATGAATGCTCCTGTGCTTTTTCAGCCCGATCTCTCTCAGCCGTTCATTGTGGAGGTGGACGCTTTTGAGGGGAGGGTGGGTGCGGCGCTGTCCCAGAAATCTGCTACATTAATTAATTCCAGACCTTGTGTCTTTCTCCAAGAATTATGATGTGGGGAATCAGGAGTTACTGGCCATAAAATTGGCCTTCGAAGAATGGTGGCATTTTTTGGAGGGGGTGGTTCACCAGATCACGGTGATTACGGACCATAAAAAACCTGTCTTATATCGAATCTGCTAAATAACTAACTCCCAAACAGGCCAGGTGGTTGCTTTTTTTCCCATTTCCATTTTTCCATTACCTTTCGGCCCAGGTCCAAGAATGTCAAAGCTCATACCTTGTCTCATAGCTTGGATCCAGTATCACCTCCTGAACCTCCCTCCTCCATTCTTCCTCATGGGGTGGTTGTTGCTGTGTTGTCTTCTGCATTGGAGATTGAAATTCGCAAAGCACAGTCGTTAACCCCTCCTTCGGTACCCGATACCAAGCTATTTGTTCCTGTCCAGCTTAGGTTACAAGTTCTCCAGTGACTTCATGATTCTGTGCTCAGTGGTCATGCGGGGGTCTCAGACACTCATAAAGCCATTGCCAGATTATTTTGGTGGCACTCTATGCACTCTGATGTCGCGCCGTCTTTGTGTCTGCTTGTGGTACGTGTGACTGTGCACGTGCTAAAGTCTCCCATAACCGTCCAGCCGGAGAATTGGTACCTTTACCCATTCTGAATATACCCTGGACTCATTTGTCCATGGACTTTATCACCAATTTACCTGTTTCCAATGGCAAGACTATTATTTGGGTGGTGATTGACATATTTAGCAAACAGGCGCACTTTGTTCCCTTGACAGGACTGCATTACGCTGAGACACTATCCAAATTATTTGTAGAACAGGTGATGAGATTAACATTCCTATAAACATTGTGTCAGACAGAGGAGTGCAGTTCGTCTCCAAATCATTGAGGGCATTTTGTAAAAGGTTGGGTATCAAGTTACCTTTTTCTTCTTACCAACCCTGGACCAACGGGCAGACGGAGAGAACCAATCAGTCACTGGAACATCTTACGGTGACTGGTTACATCTCAGCAGGATGATTGGTGTTCCTTGTTGCCCGTGGCCGAATTTGCTTTTAATAACCGGGTTAATCAGTCCACTGGCACCACCTCATTTTTCTGTAATTACGGATACCACCCCCATTTTGGTGACTTTTCCAGACTTGATTCTGGGTGTCCATGGGCTGATTCTGTGGTCCGACGGTTGGGGGAGGTTTGGAGGGAGGTTCAGAGGAACATTGAGGTGGCCCTAGGGCGACAGAAGTGCTTTGTTGATAAGCAACAATCTGTAGGATCTAATTTTCAGTTGGGGGACAAAGTGTGGTTGTCTACCAAACACATCAGTCTGAAAATTCCCGTTGCTAAGTTGGATCCCAAATTTATTGTTCCGTATGAGATCACTGAGGTGATCAACCCTGTGGCCTTTCGTCTGTCTTTACCACAGTCATTTCGCATACCCAATGTGTTTCAAAAATCCCTGCTCAAGTTGTTTGTTTCTTCCACTTCTGAGTCTCCACATCCCCCTTCTACCGTTTTGGTGGATGGTGAGACAGAATGTGAAGTTGAGAATATTGTCAACTCTTGGAAGGTCTGCAGATTGCTTCAGTATTTGGTACATTGGAGGGTTTATGGACCAGAGAATCAATCTTGGATCCTAGCGTGATCAGTCCATGCCAATAGAATGGTTCGCTCCTTCCATAGAAAGTTTCCTGGAAAACTTAGGGGTCCGGTAGCCCCCCTCTGAAAAGGGGTACTGTCATGATCAGGTCTGTATCGATCGCTGTTGTTTCATTATTTCATCCAGCTCTTGCCTGGTCATGTCAGGGGTTAACTCCTCCCTGCCTCACTCTGGTTTCTGGGACACTATATCCTGGTGCTGCACCTCCAGTTCAGTGCCAGTGATAGTTTATGCTCTGCAGCATGTGTTACTGGCTGTGGTGAATTATCTGATCTGTCCTGCCTCCTAGATACCTTGTTCTGACCCGTACTCTCCTCTGTTCATCCGTCTGTCCCACTTGTGTCTTCTGTGTACCCTTCCCTGTCTGTCTTATCCCAGTCCCAACCTGTTTGTCCTCCTCCCTTGTTTGTACTTGGACTTCCCGGCATTTGACCTGTATCCTCATTTCTAGCTTTGGCTCTGTCTCTCCACTCTGTTGCATACGTGACTTCCCGGCTTCCGACCCTCGACTATCACCTGACCACGATTTGATTATCCCTGTACTATTGATAAGACCTCCTGCTGCTGACTTGGTTTACTGGCTATTCTACTGCCCTCTGGTGGTTTGCCTGCTAACTGCACTCTGAAGCTACACTGCTCATAGCTTCAGTGTCTCCCTTAGTACAGTTTGAGAAAAGTGCTGAAGAAATCCACAGGAGGTTCAATTAACTCTGAGCGGTGCAGGGATCAACAGATACCAGGAATCCAATTGCATTGACATAAGAGCAGGTAATCAAGCAACACGTCCAGATAAAATACAATTCTTTAATCCATATGCTTAAAAAGGTTTAGTACATCATTAAATATGAGTCCATGCCCCAGGGTAAGGATTGCTTAGGCATTTTGGACTATAGAGTAAAGGCCCCCGTCACATACAGAGATAAACCTTTGGCAGATCTGTGGTTGCAGTGAAATCATGGACATATTGTTCCATTTGTACACAGCCACAAACCTGGCACTGATTGTCCACAATTTCACTGCAACCACAGATCTGCCTCAGATTTATCTCTGTGTGTGACAGGGCCTTAAGAAGGGTGCAGATTTCTGAGCCCTACTACATGCTACATCTAAACTCTGCACCTAGTAAACTAAGGGATACATTGTTGGAATCAAGGTCTCTTTCCCTACATTATGCTGATTTCAGATCAGGTAGCAAAAGCTTGGTGACAGATTTCCCTTAACGCTTTCACAACCTATCATGTACTAGTACATATTAGATCGTGTCCCTGCCTTGAATACAGACTCACATGCTGAGCCTGCATCTTCCCCCACAGGTCGGCTGATCTAATCAGCCAACATCTGCCTCTAATAGCCGCATGTGGATTGGAGTTAAATTCCAATCTTTGACAGTGGGATTTAACATGCGCCAGTGAGAATCACGCCGGTGAGAATCACATCATTCCCTGCTCCAATTGACATTCCTGTGGCACGATTGCGGAGCGCCGATGGGTTGAAAAGACAGCCGAGGGTCAGCTTATGATCCCTATGTCTGTCATGATGATTCTTATGTGAATGCCGGCTGCATCCAGTATAATGTAGCAAAAAACGATAAAATTGCTTATGGTGAAGGGGTTAAATTATTTTATTTTATTTTTTTAATCTGAATTGTGGCTATAAAGCTGTCTTATATTTAAAAAAAAACGGCTAATGGAGTGAAAAATGTCAAATATGTAAGTTATGTAAAGAAAAAAGCAATTTGTAAATTTGTAAGGGTTTTTTTGGTTAACAAATAAAAAAATGCTATGAATAGGTTTAAGAAATAAAAGCAATACTCTCCAATCCCTTACAGTTCCCATTTGTATGCTATCCTGTTCCCATTGGTATTTCCGGTTACAGCAATCACATCCTATCAAAGGGACATGACCGCTGCACCAATCCTGTTTCACAGCAGTGTCCTAGCACAGTGATTGCCTGCAGTGGTCACATATATCTATGATGAGACATCACTGGAACTTTAGGTAGACATCAGCCAGTGATTGGTACCCATTTAAAAAAAACATAATTTTCATCATGTAGACATTACATATCACACCGAGGACAACTCCTTTAAGGTCAAAATTGTACTGGTCCACTAGAATCTTCCAGGCTACATCTATTATTTGGCTATTTGTGCATTATTGTCCTGTGCATAGGTGTTAACTTGCTGATCAGTAGGAGTCTCACCATCGAACGCCCCGTCGACGGTGAACAGAGCATGACACACGTATGGCTGTCAGTTTATTCCGACTGGGCATTTCAGAGGTCCCATCAGTCGGACCTTCAAGAATGAGTAAATTATGTTTCCTATGGATGGGTGATAATGTGCAATGTTGGGAATAACCTTTTAAGCTGTTTTAATATCACTTTTATTGAACAGTCCTCCTCATTTAGTAATACAGTTGTCCTGTAATCATGTACATTTGTTTCAGTGAATTTTTTTTCAGCAGTGCACATTGTGACTATTTTATTATGTTGCAATTTTGCAATATAATTGAGCTGCTTTATTAGTGCTGCATAATTGCGTGACATAAAAACAGGTCCAATCTAGCACATTCAGTCTGTTGTAAAAGTAATTTCTGGGGAGGATTGGTTGGGAAATGTGGAAAACCAACTAAAATGCAAATTTCTTGGATACAGTTGCTATGCGAGACATTTTGAAATAGAAATCACTGTCATTATTAATAATAGGCAAAGATATTAGTGCCGTAATCCGTGTCCTATACTTTCACCATCTTCATGGTTTGTGCAGAATGTGGACATTTTCCAATGGTTTATTTCATGTTAGTATAAATAAGGATTAGTGATGAGCGAGCATGCTTGTCACTACTCGGTACTCGCACAAGTATCGCTGTACTCGGGCTGCTCGGCGGGGACCGAGTAATCTCGCGATACTCGTGCTGTACTCGTGGTCTTCATTTCTGCATGTTGGCGCTCTTTTGAGAGCCAGCCCTCATGCAGGGATTGGCTGGCAGACCACTGCAATGCCACAGCCCTGTTAGTTGTGGAATTGCAGTGATTGGCCGGCCTGCACAGCGTGACCGAGCCTTTATATCGGCCGGCGCGCTGTGCTCTGCTCACAGCTATTCAGACAGTCAGTGTAGGGAGAGTGTCGCTGATTCAGGGAAAGCTTTGCGGCCCTTTATAGTTAGTTCCGGAGCAGGGCTGCAAACAGTGTGACCAGAAGTCCTTCTCAGGACTATTCTAGTTGTATACAGGCAGGCAGGGTATAGCCAGGTCGGAGTACAGTAGCAGAGTCCTTCTCAGGACTATTGTTGCTATATACAGGCAGGGTATAGCCAGGTCGGAATACAGGCTAGTGACCAGAAGAGTCCTTGTCAGGACTATTGTAGCAGTATACAGGCAGGCAGGCAGGGTATATAGCCATTCCTAGTGGTGACCGTATACCAGCCTTCATCATATCTGGGGCTGGTGTACACAGTGTAAAACAGTCCAGATAGTGTCAGACTTCTCAGTAATTGTCGCTCCTAAAAACCAGTTAGGTTCTTATTGCGTCCGTGCTTGCATTTAAAAACAGCACGTGTGTGGCAGTCGGTGGCAGCGTACAGGTGCGCGTTTTGCACAAACTATTATATAACGCACAAGTCTAGTGTATAATACACGTCAGTCAGCAGTGTCTGATAGTGTCAGACTTCTCAGTAATTGTCGCTCCTAAAAACCAGTTAGGTTCTTATTGCGTCCGTGCTTGCATTTAAAAACAGCACGTGTGTGGCAGTCGGTGGCAGCGTACAGGTGCGCGTTTTGCACAAACTATTATATAACGCACAAGTCTAGTGTATAATACACGTCAGTCAGCAGTGTCTGATAGTGTCAGACTTCTCAGTAATTGTCGCTCCTAAAAACCAGTTAGGTTCTTATTGCGTCCGTGCTTGCATTTAAAAACAGCACGTGTGTGGCAGTCGGTGGCAGCGTACAGGTGCGCGTTTTGCACAAACTATTATATAACGCACAAGTCTAGTGTATAATACACGTCAGTCAGCAGTGTCTGATAGTGTCAGACTTCTCAGTAATTGTCGCTCCTAAAAACCAGTTAGGTTCTTATTGCGTCCGTGCTTGCATTTAAAAACAGCACGTGTGTGGCAGTCGGTGGCAGGGTACAGGTGCGCGTTTTGCACAAACTATTATATAACGCACAAGTCTAGTGTATAATACACGTCAGTCAGCAGTGTCTGATAGTGTCAGACTTCTCAGTAATTGTCGCTCCTAAAAACCAGTTAGGTTCTTATTGCGTCCGTGCTTGCATTTAAAAACAGCACGTGTGTGGCAGTCGGTGGCAGGGTACAGGTGCGCGTTTTGCACAAACTATTATATAACGCACAAGTCTAGTGTATAATACACGTCAGTCAGCAGTGTCTGATAGTGTCAGACTTCTCAGTAATTGTCGCTCCTAAAAACCAGTTAGGTTCTTATTGCGTCCGTGCTTGCATTTAAAAACAGCACGTGTGTGGCAGTCGGTGGCAGCGTACAGGTGCGCGTTTTGCACAAACTATTATATAACGCACAAGTCTAGTGTATAATACACGTCAGTCAGCAGTGTCTGATAGTGTCAGACTTCTCAGTAATTGTCGCTCCTAAAAACCAGTTAGGTTCTTATTGCGTCCGTGCTTGCATTTAAAAACAGCACGTGTGTGGCAGTCGGTGGCAGCGTACAGGTGCGCGTTTTGCACAAACTATTATATAACGCACAAGTCTAGTGTATAATACACGTCAGTCAGCAGTGTCTGATAGTGTCAGACTTCTCAGTAATTGTCGCTCCTAAAAACCAGTTAGGTTCTTATTGCGTCCGTGCTTGCATTTAAAAACAGCACGTGTGTGGCAGTCGGTGGCAGCGTACAGGTGCGCGTTTTGCACAAACTATTATATAACGCACAAGTCTAGTGTATAATACACGTCAGTCAGCAGTGTCTGATAGTGTCAGACTTCTCAGTAATTGTCGCTCCTAAAAACCAGTTAGGTTCTTATTGCGTCCGTGCTTGCATTTAAAAACAGCACGTGTGTGGCAATCGGTGGCAGCGTACAGGTGCGCGTTTTGCACAAACTATTATATAACGCACAAGTCTAGTGTATAATACACGTCAGTCAGCAGTGTCTGATAGTGTCAGACTTCTCAGTAATTGTCGCTCCTAAAAACCAGTTAGGTTCTTATTGCGTCCGTGCTTGCATTTAAAAACAGCACGTGTGTGGCAGTCGGTGGCAGGGTACAGGTGCGCGTTTTGCACAAACTATTATATAACGCACAAGTCTAGTGTATAATACACGTCAGTCAGCAGTGTCTGATAGTGTCAGACTTCTCAGTAATTGTCGCTCCTAAAAACCAGTTAGGTTCTTATTGCGTCCGTGCTTGCATTTAAAAACAGCACGTGTGTGGCAGTCGGTGGCAGCGTACAGGTGCGCGTTTTGCACAAACTATTATATAACGCACAAGTCTAGTGTATAATACACGTCAGTCAGCAGTGTCTGATAGTGTCAGACTTCTCAGTAATTGTCGCTCCTAAAAACCAGTTAGGTTCTTATTGCGTCCGTGCTTGCATTTAAAAACAGCACGTGTGTGGCAGTCGGTGGCAGCGTACAGGTGCGCGTTTTGCACAAACTATTATATAACGCACAAGTCTAGTGTATAATACACGTCAGTCAGCAGTGTCTGATAGTGTCAGACTTCTCAGTAATTGTCGCTCCTAAAAACCAGTTAGGTTCTTATTGCGTCCGTGCTTGCATTTAAAAACAGCACGTGTGTGGCAGTCGGTGGCAGGGTACAGGTGCGCGTTTTGCACAAACTATTATATAACGCACAAGTCTAGTGTATAATACACGTCAGTCAGCATCAGACTTCTCAGTAATTGTCGCTCCTAAAAACCAGTTAGGTTCTTATTGCGTCCGTGCTTGCATTTAAAAGCAGCACGTGTGTGGCAGTCGGTGGCAGCGTACAGGTGCGCGTTTTGCACAAACTATTATATAACGCACAAGTCTAGTGTATAATACACGTCAGTCAGCAGTGTCTGATAGTGTCAGACTTCTCAGTAATTGTCGCTCCTAAAAACCAGTTAGGTTCTTATTGCGTCCGTGCTTGCATTTAAAAACAGCACGTGTGTGGCAGTCGGTGGCAGCGTACAGGTGCGCGTTTTGCACAAACTATTATATAACGCACAAGTCTAGTGTATAATACACGTCAGTCAGCAGTGTCTGATAGTGTCAGACTTCTCAGTAATTGTCGCTCCTAAAAACCAGTTAGGTTCTTATTGCGTCCGTGCTTGCATTTAAAAACAGCACGTGTGTGGCAGTCGGTGGCAGCGTACAGGTGCGCGTTTTGCACAAACTATTATATAACGCACAAGTCTAGTGTATAATACACGTCAGTCAGCAGTGTCTGATAGTGTCAGACTTCTCAGTAATTGTCGCTCCTAAAAACCAGTTAGGTTCTTATTGCGTCCGTGCTTGCATTTAAAAACAGCACGTGTGTGGCAGTCGGTGGCAGCGTCAGGCTCCATATTGTCCCTGGATAGAGACGTGCATGATGGCCTGTAAACATGAAGTGCCCATTGTAAGGAAGTGGGTCTATTGTAGTATAGCCCTTAGGCAGGGCAGCCAAAAATTGGGAGGCTCCATATTGTCCCTGGATAGAGACGTGCATGATGGCCTGTAAACATGAAGTGCCCATTGTAAGGAAGTGGGTCTATTGTAGTATAGCCCTTAGGCAGGGCAGCCAAAAATTGGGAGGCTCCACATTGTCCCTGGACAGAGATGTGCATGAGGGCCTCAAAACATTGTTCCCATTGCAAAGGAGCGGGTCTCCTGTCGTTGTAATGCCCATTCAGAAAGAATGGGCGAAAAAATTTACCACTGGGGGTATACCTGAAACAACGGCTTAACTATTGTAACGGTCACCATGATGGCGCATGAGGAGAAGGAGGAGCAGTCCAGCGATTAGCCAAAGTCCAGAAGTGTGTTACCATGGGTGAGTGGAGGTACATGGAAAATTCCCGTTACAAACTTTAAATTCCGCTGTAATTTGCTGTTGGTGTGTGTGGTGAAGTCTGGCCAAATCCAACCCTTGTTCATCTTGATCAGAGTCAGCCTGTCAGCATTTACAGTTGACAGGCGGGTGCGTTTATCTGTAATGATTCCACCTGCGGCACTAAAAACACGCTCTGACAAAACGCTAGCGGCAGGGCAGGCCAGGACTTCCAAGGCGTAGAGAGCCAATTCATGCCACGTGTCCAGCTTGGATACACATTAATTGTAAGGCACAGAGGAATGTCGGAGTACAGTTGTTTGATCTGCAAGGTACTCCTTGAGCATCTGGGCAAACTTAGGATTTCTTGTGGCACTACCCCTCACCTCAGGGGCTGTGGTATGTGAGGGGCTGAGAAAACTGTCCCACATCTTAAAGACTGTTCCCCTACCTCTGGCGGATTGGACTTGTGCCCCTCTCGGCTGTACGCCTTGGTTGTCCACTGATTCCTGACCTATGCCGCTAGCGTTTTGTGAGGGGAATGCTTTGCCTACTTCCGTGACTATGGCCTTCTGGAACTGCTGCATTTTGCCTGACCTCTCCGCCTCGGGAATAAGAGACATAAAGTTGTCCTTTTAGCGTGGGTCTAACAGTGTTACCAACCAGTAATGATTGTCGGCCAAGATGTTCTTAACGCGAGGGTCACGAGACAGGCAGCTTACCATAAAGTCAGCCATGTGCGCCAGACTCTTAACAGCCATCACTTCAGTATCCTGACCAACACGATGACTGAACATGCTGTCCTCCTCCTCCTCCTCCTCCTCATCATCTACCCTGTCCTCTGGCCAGCCACGCTGAACCGAGGATATGACTGCATGTCATATCCTCAATTTGGCCAGAGAGTTGCTCCATGTCTTCATCCTCCTCCTCGTCATAGTCCTCCACTGCACGTTGTGATGAGACGAGGCTGGGCTGTGTGTTATCATCACCCACACCCACTACTGTTTCTTGCTCAAACTCATCGCGCTCCGCCTGCAATGCATCATGGTTGTTTTTTGAGCAGAGACCATTTTAGAAGGCAGAGAAGCGGTATGGTGACGCTAATAATGTCGTCATCGCCGCTCACCATCTTGGTGGAGTCCTCAAAGTTTTGGCGGATGGTGCATAGGTCGGACATCCCTCTCCACTCCTCAGGTGTTATGTGTGGAGTTTGACCCATTTCCCGACGGCTTAGGTGATGCAGGTACTCAACAACTGCCCTCTTCTGCTCACATATCCTGACCAACATGTGCAGAGTTGAATTCCAAAGCGTGAGGACATCACACACCAGTCTGTGTGCCGGAAGATGCAAACGGCGTCTTAAGCCGGCAAGGCCGGCTGAAGCAGTAGGTGACTTTCGAAAATGTGCAGACAGGCGGCGAACTTTTATCAGCAGATCAGACAGCTCTGAGTATGACTTTAGAAACCGCTGAACCACGAGGTTGAGCACATGGGCCACGCATGGAACATGTGTCAGCTGGCCTCGCCTCAAAGCCGCCACCAGGTTCCGGCCATTGTCACACACGACCTTTCCTGGCTTTAGGTTCAGAGTTGTGAGCCAGTGATCTGCCTGCTGTTTCAGAGCTGTCCACACCTCTTCTGCATTGTGGGGTTTGTCACCTATGCAGATTAGCTTCAGCACTGCCTGTTGCCGCTTCGCCGAGGCAGTGCTGCAGTGCTTCTGTGTCGCCCTGGACAAGCCAGGGGCCACAGAGCACAACACTTAAACACCCCACACTCCCTGCAGGCATATCATAGTCAAAACACAAAATCCTAGTTGCCTTCCCCAGGGGCTGTTGTCCACACCAGGGTGTGGAGCCAGGCGGTTGGTCTCCACCCACCGAGGAGGAGGGAAAACACAGGCAGTGAGAGTTAAGCTAAGGAAGTGGAAGGAGGAAAGTAGTAGATAGGAGAAAAGTGACAGCAAAGAGCCTGAAGTTGGTCCGGGTGTGTGGACCGGACAGGACAGCAAGGTTGGCAGGATGTGGTGACCGTCTGCAGTTGAGGCCGATTGGAGTCTGCCGTAAGGACCGTGGACGGGTGGTGACCCGGCCGTACCGGACCGGTATACAAAGAGAAGCCAGCACCATTGGCAGAGGACTTTCGGATCCCGGCAAGGCTTGGTGTCGCCGTGAATTTGCCAAATCCGTTAGTGAAGGGAACCTCAGGGTTTCCAAACAGCCAAGTCCAGATAGAAGGCAACCGTACAACCGTGAAGGGGAGACACCGCCACCGCCAAGGGCAACCGTCTCCCAGGGCCAGCGCCTGTGGGCAAAAGGGGCTCCTCCGGCCCATATCCAGGTCGGGGAGCGGGTTACCGTTGGGAAACCATCACTACCAACACTTAACTTAGGTGCAGGGAGAGACAGTCATCACTAACCTGCAGGGAGGAACAACCGCAGCCGTCCGAGTGACCCGTCCATCCAGCCACTTGTTTTACCGTGAACTGTGTCATCATCATTGGGCTGAGTGAGTACCTCCATGCCGTGCGGCACAGCGCTGCCCCTGCGACCCTGCACCTCATCAGGCCCCGCAACCCGCCTGTCATCCATCTCTACCCCATCACCAGGCCCCGGGACAACCAACCCCCCTACCCACGGAGGGGAGAAATAACAACAAAGCTGCTCCCTGTCACAGGCTCCCGGGATCCCCGTCCAGAGCAGCGGTGGTGTCCACACAATCACCACAACCGTGGGTGGCGTCACGGACAATATCCCCAAAACCCAAACCACCCCTTTTCACTCACGGGCGAGTAGCGCCGCTCGAGTCCCCGGGATCCGGCCATCGCTCGAGCCAACGAGCGATAGCAGCAGCCGTAGAGCAGCGTCAGCCGGACCCGAGCAGTGGGAGAGCGCACCGTCCCCTCCTCCGCCCGCGACACTTCCAGCTTGGGACTGGTGTGGAGGGTAAAGTGGATGAGGATGCGCAGGAGGAGGAGGAGGCTGAGGAGCATGACATTCCGGAGCTGTAGAGTGTGTGTGAAACCCTGACTGAGGTAGGGCCTGCAAAACTTGGTGTGTGAAGGACGTGTTCCGTCCCTCGCTCAGACTGGGTCCCAGCTTGCACAATATTAACCCAGTGTGACGTCAACGAGATGTAGCGGCCTTGCCCACATGCACTTGTCCACGTGTCTGTGGTTAGGTGGACTTTGGCTGAAACAGCGTTGTTCAGGGCACGTGTGATGTTTTGTGACACGTGGTGGTTATGCAATGCGGGGACGGCACACCGGGAGAAATAGTGGCGGCTGTGGACCGAGTAACGTGGGACAGCTGCCACCATCATGTCGCGGAATGCTTCTGTCTCAACCAGCCTAAAAGGCAACATTTCCAGCGCAAGCAGTCGCGAAATGTTAGCATTTAGAACTGTGGCATGTGGGGTGTTGGCAGTGTATTTGCGCCTGCGTTCAAAGGTTTGCTGAATGGATAACTGAACGCTGCGCTGGGACAAGGACGTGCTTGATGATGGTGTTCTTTCTGCGTAGGCAACTGCAGGTGCAGGAGTGGAGGAGGCTTGTTCTCAGGCAGCATGAACAGGGGATTGGCTCGCATGCACAACCAGCGAAGACGTAGCAGTGACATCAGCAAGCACTGCTCCTCGACTCTGTTGTACTTCCCACAAAGTCAGGTGCTTGGCTGACATGTGCCTGATCATGCTGGTGGTGGTCAGGCTGCTAGTTTTGGTACCCCTGCTGATGCTGGCATGGCAGGTGTTGCAAATGGCCTTTTTAGAATCATCTGGAGCCAACTTAAAAAACTGCCAGTGTCAGAGTTCCGGGTTTTCCAGTTTTCTTTTGAAAGAGCTTGCCCTTTGTTAACATGGAGTTTTCTGTTCTGTTGCCCTACTTCCTGTCCATCTGTTTAAAAGCCGCCCCTAAAGCTTAGTCCAGTGCCTGAGTATACTGCTTCCTGTGTGCTCCTGCCCTGCTGCTTTTGGTTCCTGATTGTTATTCGGATCCTCTTGGAAAACAACCGACACCGACTCTGGACTTCATCTGGTATCATCTAGCTGTGCCCGGACTCCGTTTGCCGTCTTTGGTCGGCACTTCTGCCCGGTTCCTTCCGTTTAATACCACTCTGGACTCACATCACGTACGGACATTTTTGGACTTACCTATTGCCCTTTTGTGTCCCGGCTGCTGCGCATTTAGGGCTTCTGGGGTGATTGCCAGACAGTCCCTGTATAGGGGTTCGCTCTTGGTGGTCTCCCTGGGGGAGTCCGGTGCGCGGTCCCGGGAATTCCCTTTCGCTCCATCCCTGGAAGGTATTTCCTGTATTTATGTTCTACTGTGTTTTTGTTCCGTTTATGTACATATTTGCTGGTTGCATATTATAAACGTCTTGCACCAAGAACTCGTCTCTGGTTGTCATTGCCCTAACGCAATCGAAATCTTCAATACATACAATAGTATTACAGCCAGACTCGGGAAGACCTAACATTTGTACAGGCACCTTGTGTCGTGTTGTTCCGGGGAACAGTTGCCTGACGTCTGCCTGGGGCCACCACTCTGCTTCTTACTGCCTGTTGGGATGCTACGCCTCCCTCCCCCTGTGCACTGCTGTCCTCGCTCTGCATATCCTTCTGCCAGGTTGGGTCAGTTACTGGATCATCCACCACGTCGTCTTCCTCTTCCGCACCCTGCTCCTCCTCCTGACTTCCTGACAATTGTGTCTCATCATCGTCCACCCCTTGTTGAGACACGTTGCCAACTTCGTGAGAACGTGGCTGCTCAAATATTTGGGCATCTGTACATACAATCTCGTCATGGCCCACTTCAACAGGAGCTGGCGAGAGGCCAGAATTTGTGAATGGAAACGTGAACGAACAGCTCTTCCGAGTGTACAAGTGTGGGATCAGTAATGTCCGTGGACGTGTACTCGGCCTGGTGGTAGGAAGGAGGATCAGGTTCTGAAATGTGCGGTGCAGTATCACGGCTACTGACACTTGACCGTGTGGAAGACAGAGTGTTTGTGGTGGTGCCAATCTGACTAGAAGCATTATCCGCTATCCAACTAACAACCTGTTGACACTGGTCTTGGTTCAAGAGCGGTGTACTGCTGCGGTCCCCAAGAATTTGGGACAGGACGTGCGAGCGACTAGATGTGGCCCTTTGTTGTGGCGAAATTAGAGCTTGCACACAACCTCGGTCTCTGCCTGCACCACCATCACGTCCACTTCCTTGTTCGTTGACAACGCCCTTGCGCATTTTGCAATGCTGTGCTGATGTGTATTATTCACTAGACTTGTGCGTTATATCCAAGTTTTTGCAAAACTCACACAAATGCAGCGGAAAGCTGCCACCAACAGGCACACACGTGCGGTTTTTAAATGCAAGCACGGAGGCTCTAAGAACCTAGCAGGTCTCTATCCAGGGACAACGTGGAGCCTCCCAATTTTTGGCTGCCCTGCCTAAGGGCTATACTATAATACACCCACTTCCTTCCAATGGGCACTTCAGGTTTACAGGCCCTCATGCACGTCTCTATCCAGGGACAACGTGGAGCCTCCCAATTTTTGGCTGCCCTGCCTAAGGGCTATACTACAATACACCCACTTCCTTCCAATGGGCACTTCAGGTTTACAGGCCCTCATGCACGTCTCTATCCAGGGACAACGTGGAGCCTCCCAATTTTTGGCTGCCCTGCCTAAGGGCTATACTACAATAGACCCACTTCCTTCCAATGGGCACTTCAGGTTTACAGGCCCTCATGCACGTCTCTATCCAGGGACAACGTGGAGCCTCCCAATTTTTGGCTGCCCTGCCTAAGGGCTATACTACAATAGACCCACTTCCTTCCAATGGGCACTTCAGGTTTACAGGCCCTCATGCACGTCTCTATCCAGGGACAACGTGGAGCCTCCCAATTTTTGGCTGCCCTGCCTAAGGGCTATACTACAATACACCCACTTCCTTCCAATGGGCACTTCAGGTTTACAGGCCCTCATGCACGTCTCTATCCAGGGACAACGTGGAGCCTCCCAATTTTTGGCTGCCCTGCCTAAGGGCTATACTACAATAGACCCACTTCCTTCCAATGGGCACTTCAGGTTTACAGGCCCTCATGCACGTCTCTATCCAGGGACAACGTGGAGCCTCCCAATTTTTGGCTGCCCTGCCTAAGGGCTATACTACAATAGACCCACTTCCTTCCAATGGGCACTTCAGGTTTACAGGCCCTCATGCACGTCTCTATCCAGGGACAACGTGGAGCCTCCCAATTTTTGGCTGCCCTGCCTAAGGGCTATACTATAATACACCCACTTCCTTCCAATGGGCACTTCAGGTTTACAGGCCCTCATGCACGTCTCTATCCAGGGACAACGTGGAGCCTCCCAATTTTTGGCTGCCCTGCCTAAGGGCTATACTACAATAGACCCCCTTCCTTCCAATGGGCACTTCAGGTTTACAGGCCCTCATGCACGTCTGTATGCAGGGGCATTGGTGAACCTCACAATTTTGGACTGCCCTGGCAAAGGAAAATACTACAAAGACTCACTTCCTCAAAATGGGCACATTAGACTCAAGAGGCCTTCATGTACGTCTCTTCTCAGGGACATCGGAGTGCCACACAATGTTTTCACGTAAAATCTTTCATGTATTAATCTCAAAAAGTAACATACACCAGCTCTATCTCACTATTGCGTATGTGCCCTTAACATTTCTGCCATGAAAAATCATTTTGGGGTCATTTTGGAAGGTTTTCTGGTGAGTCCGTAAAAATGGCGTAAAACGCGGACAAAATTGTTCACAGCTGTGACTTTTCAGTGATAAATGCTTCAAGGGGTCTTCCCCATGCTGTTGCCATGTCATTTGAGCACTCTTCTGAGACTTTTGTGCCATTTTTAGGGTTTCTCCATGCTGCCGGGGGGTCATTTCACAAAAATACTCGGGTCTCCCATAGGATAACATTGGGCTCGTTGCTCGGCCCGAGTACACGAGTATCTTGGGATGCTCGGCCCGAGCTTCGAGCACCCGAGCTTTTTAGTACTCGCTCATCACTAATAAGGATCAAACCAAAAAGAAAGTGCAGCGAAGTTCAGCAAAGAAGATGGAGTAATTGTTGGTTTTAAATTAACGTCTCCATACTTAAGAGGAATTTTTAATGATTTATGATGGCACAAAAAACAAGCTAGAGGAAGTGATTGTAGGTTTTGGTAACCTTTAAATCTTTTGGATAATCTATAAAAAATATACTATGGTGTTAAAATAAAATAGTATATGTTCAAGACAAAGTTGAATGATCATGTAAAGGGATTTTCCATGATATTACATTAGTGGCCTCTCCTTAATGTAGGCCATAAGGATATTACCAGATGTTGTCTTCCTACTCAGAAAACCCACCTGTCAAGGGTGTACCCCTCCCAGGGGAGCTCTCTGCCGAGTCTGGGACCAGAAGGTCACAACACATTATTTTGTAACGATCTGCTGCTTGTGTTTAAATTTAACTGCTTTCTTTTGGTGAAGTATGGGTTAAGGATTATTTCCTGTCTGGCTGTCCTTTGTAGCCTTGATCTCAGGTGCAGTTCCATGTGATCACTCCTCTTTGCTATAATAGGTCACATATCTCACCATTTGATGCCAGTTATAGAATCTTCATTTCTAAGCTATCCACTTTGGAAGGAGCCAGTCTCTGGAAGAAGCTTATGTGTCATGACAATTGCAGTTGTGGTGCTTAGCTGTATTGGAAGACTTTGGAGTCTTTTCCTCATTGTGTCTGTTTTTTTCTTGTCTGTCAACCTTCTCTTTTGTTTTATTATTGTAATGGTGAGACGAGTGCTCTTGCCAGTCTTCTGATAAGCCAGGATGAGTTCAGGGCAAGCCAGAGCCTTGGTACGGGATCGATGACAAGGGAAGGACTCTTATAGGGACATTACAGACTGCAGAAAACAGCCTCAGGTCAGTGCAGGAAGTGACCCCGCACCCGACTCCCTAGACCCACTGTTGTATCATGTTCTTGGTGTCCTGTGTTTTACGGTGCTCGCCAAAGGCTTCCCTTGCACCTGGCGGAACCTCAGTAGTCATTGTGTGACACCACCCCATGTCCGACAAAGCAGAATGAAGCTGGGAAGTCCAAAAATGTTAACTGGTTCTCCGCTGCAGAGACTTCCATGTGAAATATGTCTGGTATTTCAGCGCAAAAAGAGTTCATCAGCACACTGTGCACTAAAATATATGCCAAGATTGAATATTAGAAATGTAAACTATGTTGCTTCTGTATAGAATAAACTTAGCAAATGATGGTACTTAGCGTACCGTTTGGCCTAAAAAGCTTGTTGCTGTCCTTAAAAATCATGGCTGTCATGCAAAATACTAATTTGACTAAAACTTCATATTTTGTGATTAAAATTAATTTAATTAACTTACTTTCATGAAAGGTGTCTGGAGGAGAACCTGTAGCAAAACAGAAAATATAGCGCTTCCGGGGTGCAGTGGTTAAGTTAAAGACAGACTGGTCCTAATTACTACACTCACCTGTACATGGCAAAAGGAGGCATATATTGCTGCAAGGACACTCTCCTAGCAAAGGCAACTGCTCCGATTTGCTGAGTAGGAGATTTCCAGTGGGCTCCAATAAGAAAACAACTGAAGAAAAAAAGGACGGTGTGCACCACTTGCAATGAAACCCTGCTCTGTTTCACAATGAATTTGATGCAAAGGTAAATTAGACTTGGTTTTATTGGCATAAAAAAAATAATATTAGAGCTGTAAAAGGTGTTTTGGCGAATGCCTTCTTCAGGTTCATGTGCATTGAATCCTGAGAAGGCATTAGCCGAAACAAATCCATTAGATGCGACAATCCTGGCACTTTACCAGGCTCATCCCGACTGCTCTGGTGTGGTGGCAATTGGGGTAATATATGGGATAAATGACAGGTCACAGTTGCCACTGAGCCCTAGATTAGTAATGGGAGGCATCTATGAGACCCCCCCATTAATAATCTGTAAGAAAAAATAAGTATACACAAACACCTAAAAAATCCTTTATTTGAAATAAGATATTAAAAAAATCTCCCCTCTTTCTCCAATTTATTAACACCAAGCACCCAGTTCTGACGTAATCCATATGAGGTTCCCGCGATGATCCCAGCTTTGCTATACAGTAAAGTCACAGTCAGTGGGTACAGAACATGTACGCATGCTGTGGCTTCAGGCAGAGATTGACTGTCACACAGGGAGGCCTCTGTCTGACTTCAACCAATCAGAGACACTGGGACTTGGTGGGCGGGGAAGCAGTGAATATATATGAAGGTAATGAGCGGCCCCATAAGTAGTGTTACAGCTGCGCAGGAAACTCGATATTTTTAAAGTACCTGCTCTAATCCCCCTAGCCCTTTATACCACCATTTTAAAGCACAATATTCAGATCCCCAAAGACCTATATGGGGATCGGCGTCCGGGCAGATATTCGGGATTAATTCAGGTCCCAAACTGTTTTTCTTTTTTGAAAAATCCGGTTTGCCCCTCTGATCCCCAATATCTGCGGGTTTACCCATCACTAATCATTTACTTTGAAGAGATAAAATCTGTCATTGAGGTTTCATATTACATCTATTAAAGTCTATTTAAGAAGGAGAAGCTGAATGCGAAGCAAAGATAGAGACAACCATTCTGTAGCTTTCTAGTAAGTGTTTTATTTTACCCCAGAGCTGGATTCACAGCTACAATACTTACTGCTGCAGTATTACGTACCTATTATACTGCTGCTTCTGAACATCTACTACATAGAGACAGAAGAGCAGGAATCCCTCTTGCTTCATTGTAGGTTTATGCCTTTAATGTCAATCATATATAAACAGATTTTCCAATACCAAACACTAGATTTATTATTATTTACATTTGGTAGATGTGACAGGTGTACTTTGAAAATCCGTAATACTTTCTGATAGCCTCTTTACTGATTAATAAATTCAGCATTTTACGAGTCCAGCTTCATCTGTCACTGGACTGCTAAACTTATGATTTTTAGTTCACTTTTATACAAATATTCTGATATGGGTTTTCAAAATAAGTACACCTGTATCCTCGGGCATAAGAGATTCATTAAATAATGGATGATGTTTATATTGCAGAATCTAGTGACAGATCTACTTTCACCTTACTGTTCATAAACAGTTACTCCCCCCCATCCTGGCATGTCTATTTTTTCCAGGGAGTCTACACTACATTTGAAGATAGACTTAGATAATGTATTGTTATTATCCTTTTTGTGCTTTAATTCATTAGAAAAAATGTCCAAAAATCATTTTGTCTTCCAGTAGAAAAGTGGAAGTGTTTATATCATACTCAATCACTTCTCAAATAATGACACTTTATGTGCCTATTTTCTCAAACCAGTCTCATAAATAGTAAAATTTCAATTTTCATAAGTCAGTTTTCTATTAAAAGGAATGAGATAAAACAATACCTACAAGGCAGCTTCACAATAATACTGCAATGTACCAATATTAATAATAACATCATTAAAAGGATTTTATCAAGTGAGACTATTTTTTATGCTGAAGGCAATCACAACTGGAAGGAAAAATATACCTCTGTGTATTGTGGGATGGAAACCAAAACCGGCTTCAAAGCTCACAAAGTCAATTTGTGGCTTACAGTAAGTACAAAAAAATCCTACAGCAAAGCCTTCACTTTTAACTCGTTAATAGCATTCTAAACAGGAATTTATATATTTGTTGTAGAGGAAAAAATATATCCAATTGCATGCCTTTTTAAGGATATCTGTCAAGCCTGCTTTACACGTTGTAATTTCGCATACGATATCGTATGCGATTTGCAACGCCCCCATCATATGTTATGTGCAGAACGTTCAATTTGTTGAACATGCCGCACATACGATTAACCCCTGTCACACATACTTACCTTCCATACGACCTCGATGTGGGCGGCGAACGTCCACTTCCTGGAGTGGGAGGGACGTTTGGCGTCACATCTACGTCACGCGGCGGCCGGCCAATAGAAGCGGAGGGGCGGAGCTGAGCAGGACATAAACATCCCGCCCACCTCTTTCCTTCCGCATTGTGGGCCGGGAGCCGCAGGAGGCAGCTGAGATCTGTTCATTGTTCCCGGGGTGTCACACACTGCAATGTGCGCTACCCCGGGTACGATGAACAATCTGACGTTCAATTTGTCAGTAATGAATGACGTGCATGCGATGAACGGTTTTTCGTTCAATCGCAATTGCACGTCGCTGTCACACGCTACAACATGCCTTACGATGTCGGATGTGCATCACTTACGACGTAACCCCGCCGACACATCGTAAGATATCTTGTAGCGTGTAAAGCGGGCTTAACTAGAATGATTGTGCAATTTTTGCTGTTTTTAAGGGTCATTAGCGACATCGCAGCATGTGACAGCTAGGAGCGATGATCAACGGTCGCAAAAACGGCAAAAATCGTTGATCGTTGACACGTCGCTCCAAATCATAATGTCGTTGGTGTTTCATTCCGCTGGATGTTCTTCGTTCCTGCGGCACCACACATGTGACACTGCAGGAACGACGAACATCATCCTACCTGCGTCCATCGGAAACGAGGAAGGAAGGAGGTGGGCGGCTTCCGGCCGCTCATCTCCTCCCCTCCTCTTCTATTGGGTGGCCATTTTGTGACGTCGCTGTGATGCCAAACGCACCTCCCCCTTGAAGGAGGGATTGTTCGGCAGCAACAGCAACATCGCTGAACAGGTATGTGCGGGTGGGTGCTATCGCTCGCGACATCGCTAGCAATCGCTAGCGATGTCGCAGCGTGTAAAGCACCCTTTACACTAGTCTTTACCTGCCGTAAGTCACAGAAAAAAATGCAATAGCAGGATGCAGCAGCCCACTCTGATAGAGGTGGAGGCCACACATGTAAAATACTGTGGCTTTTGCTTTTTTGTAGTATAGGGACTCGCAAGTCAATGAGGACCCTTTACGTGTGCTGGAATCTTACATATTTTTGCCAACATATCGACAAATACCTCATATATTTATTGTATTTTTTTGCGCTTTACATGTATTTTTATGCAGGATGCAGCCAAGCCCATCTATGTTGGGCTTGTAAATTAGTGTGTCTGTCCTGGTGGGATGCACTTATAGAGTGCTGCCAGCCCACCGAATCTAATAGTATGGGCGTCACTAATAGGCTTTAAGTCAGACACTGTGCTCCAGTTGTGTATGACCATTATAAGCCTTATCCTTGTGCAATTCTAAAACTAAGCAATCACCCCCTCCATGAATTGGTAGGTTGAGATTTGTTGGCTCATCGGGATTTTGCACCTGCGTTTCTTCCACCATTATCAAGGGGGTCTTCTGCATCCTGCTAGTGGAATTAGTTTCTGTGACCTGGTCAGGTAAATGAATTAAAGAAACGCAGGACTCAATTAATTTTAGACATCTTACCACAATGCTCCACTTGTTAAGACCTTTTCCGCACCCCAGGGCACATTTCTAGGGCTCGCAATGCTTGGGCCAGCAGCTACATTTTGCTGGCAGCAGGCCTTTTAAACTTCCACTTGCACTGCAAGCACGTGCACGCAGTGTTCACTACTGAACACTGCGTGCACATGCATTGAAGGATTACTTCCTTACTCTGTCCAGTGCCAGTGTGAAGATGTACTTTGTAGGCAGAGTTACCATCCAATGTGCTCCCGTCCCAGAGATGAAAAGAGCTGCAGCATTCCCAGTGTTTCAGTGCTGTTTATGACCCCATCCTATTCAGAGATGTATGTGCCCAAGCCCCTCCAGTGATGTACGTGCCCCAACCTCCCCAATGATGTATGTGCCCACAGCCTCTCCAGTGATGTACGTGCCCTAGTCTCTCCAATGATGTATCCACCCTTCTCCCCACAGTGATGTGTGTGTCACTAGCCTCCCAAGAGATGTATGTGTCCCACCCTCCTCAGTGATGTACCTGCCCCAACCTCACCAGTGATGTACATGCCTCAGCCTCCCCAGTGATGTATGTGCCCCCAGTGCTGTATATGACTTAAACCTCCCCAGTGAGGCCCAGGATTCCTGTGATGTATATATAGTAGTCCCGGCGTCTCCTATGGGATGTATATACAGCAGTGCCAGTATCTCCTATCTGATGTATATGCTTTACAAAACTTATTATCACAAAGAGTTGACTGTGCTCCAGAATGACACAAACCGAAAAGCAGTGCTGAGAAGCAATAAGATCAATATCACCTAACATCACGGCTGCACCAAGGAGAAGCAGTTCCAGCTACCACAGTAAGGATGAGTTAATTATTTGTTTGACCAAATATTGCAGGATAATTTTCAAGTTGATAATTTTGTACGGTCCCCCGTAGGTTGGTAGATATATCCAAATAGCCCACGGTTGAAAAAAGGTTCCCTTCCCTATTTTAGTGAATCAGGGCCATTGTGTTTTAGTCTTTCACACTACGCTTTTTTAACATGCGTCATGAACGTTTTTTTGCTGTAAAAGCGGATCCTGCTTTTACAGCAAAAAAAACGCATGCCAACGCATGTGTTATTTTGCAGGATCCTGCCACTTTAAGTTTATGGGCGAGCATTGGAGTCATGTGATCGGGAGTCAGTGGAACTGAACGTGACAGACTGGGAGCCGGCATCTGACAGCTGCGGAGCCTCGTAACCAAGGTAAACGTCGGGTAACTTGCTTGGATACCCGATATTTACCTTGGTTACGAGCATCCGCAGCTGCTAGGTGCCTGGCTGCCTACTCCCTGCACACGTAACCAATGTAAACATCGGGTACCTAAGAGAAGCGCTTTGCTTGGTTACCCGATATTTACCTTGGTTACGAGTGTCCGCAGCTCTCAGGCGGGGGAGAGAGAGGAGAGGGAGAGGGAGGGGGAAAGAGGGACAGGGAAGGGGAGAGAGGGAGGGGGAGAGAGACAAAGAGGGAGGGGGAGAGAGGGAGGGGGAGAGATACAGAGAGGGAGGGGGAGAGAGAGGGAGGGGGAGAGAGAGAGGGAGGGTGAGAGAGGAGGGGGAGAGAGAGACTGATCACGCGAGGCTGCTTTCTGTGCATGCTCAGTAGAGCAAGCAGGATCCTGTCTATCAGCATGCCAGCGTTCACATGCGTTTGCGTGCTGTATAGTCAGGATCCAGCAATTTGCAGTATTTGGACGCAGCTCAAAAACGCTACAAGTAGCGTTTTTGAAAAATGTTAAAAACCTGCAACTCACTGGATCCTCACTATAACGCACGCAAACGCAGGGGAACGCATGTTGACGCGAGTCCATTGCAAATGCATTGAAATGAAAATGCATTTGCACTGGATCCGTTTTTGCGTTAAAAAAAAACGTTCAGGACGCATGTTAAAAAAACGTAGTCTGAAAGCAGCCTTACTAGTTCCAGAATCTCTACTTGCTGTTAATGAGCAGTAACATTCGATAGGGCGATTTGAAAGGCAATTTGAATTGGAATCCTGTAAATGTTTTGTGTGAATTATTTATTGTGTTTTACACAGTTTTTACACTTATTTTGACTATTTTACAAAATATAGAAAAGGGAGTTTCTATTAAAAAAAAGTAGTCAAATGCATCACATTTTTTAACAAATGATTGCTATTTTTATGAAATCTTGATTTAAATGTACATCTATTATGTAAACATTTGTTTGTGTGCTAGGGCTATAGTTTCAAAATAATTCAAAATAATTTGTGCAATTTGCGCTATTTTCATCGTCTCATTTCAATGCAAATTCATGCATCCTATGACATTGCTGATAAATCTTCCACAGTGTTTAGATCCAGAGGCTGAAAACCCTCCCTCAACGTGTCCAACTGAGAAGGGGCACAGCATGAAACAAGAGAGCTTTGATACAGTTAATGGCCCATGCACCTGTGTTAGCAAGGCTTGATTAGGACAGGTTTTAGCCTTTGGAGGTAAACAGAATATTTACATTCATTGACAGGTAGCAGAAATCTTGGTGAGAAAATGAAAAACAAGTCAAATTAGAAAATTGGTAATTATAAAAAAGTAATTAGGCTTACTTCAAACTAAAAATCCCCTTTAACTTTACATGCTTTCCAAATGTACATGTGACCCGACACAGGGAGGCAACGTGTGTTTATTTTACCTGTGATTATATATATGTATATTGGGGACATAAGATAAGACACACAGGCTTATTGGCCTAATTTCCAGATTGACCTCATGTCCATTTATTATAGAAGCACTCCCATGAACTTTTTTCCACATAAATCTGTGTATGTGTATATGTAGTCTACTGTTACTGTGTTAATGTACTCACCTACTCCCCTTGTTCTGCTCCTCTTCTGCATAACATCACCACTCTTTAGACCAGACCTGGGCAAGGGGCGGCCCACGGGCCCCATCCGGCCCGCCTACTCTCTGTGACCGGCCTGCCTGGCTAAGGGCGTCCTTGCTGGCCGGTCACTGATGAGGGCAACCTGACCTGTTGTCCGGAGCTCCAGGCTCCGGGAGGCCCGTGGTCAGATTGCCCTCATCACACGCTGCGTGCTGGGTAGGAAACAGAGGACAGATCCTGCAGCTCCGCACAGTCAGTGCAGGCAGCGGAACGCAGGAATCTCTCCTCTGTTCCCTGCAGCAGCTTTTCTCTTTGACACACGCGCGCCCTGATATGGTCAGTACGGCGCGCGCGTGTCATTTGAAAAGTTCCCGCCCGGCAGCAAAAGACGCTGCAGCAGCCGGGGCCGTATGGAGAGAAGCAGCGGCTCCTAGGAATACAGCGTCGGTGCAGCCTGGGCATGTGAAAGAGAAGCCGCTCGGTGGGGGGAACGTACGGAGGAGCCTGAGGAGGGGACAATAAGAAGAGAGGTGAGTGGTTACTAGTAACCTGCGGGGGCAATGGGGGGGTTTAACTAGACTGGGTGTA